>NW_026123854.1:0-247099 GCF_025177605.1 Cucumis melo
AGCACGAGACCCGAAGATCGAAAGACTTATGACCAATACGGAGCAAAGGGAAGAAACCGTCGGGGGACCGCTTTTTACCCCAGGACGAGAAAACTGAGTCCGGGGCATTCCCGCTCGCGTTTTCTTGGGACGAGCACCGGAAGTCCTCGAGCTCAGCCCGTTTCCTTCGCTGCAAGTGCATTTCCAGTGGTTTCTGACACCGGACGAGCGTTCGCCGCTCGTTGGAAGCTTCGACCATCTTTTGGACCGTTTTGGGTCGCACCACAGTTCTCCCTCCAACGAGCTCGCTTCCTGACCTATACCTCCGGAAAACGTGTCAGGGAGCATGCGAGGAGTGTGGGTTGAAGTCCTCGGAGCACGAGACCCGAAGATCGAAAGACTTATGACCAATACGGAGCAAAGGGAAGAAACCGTCGGGGGACCGCTTTTTACCCCAGGACGAGAAAACTGAGTCCGGGGCATTCCCGCTCGCGTTTTCTTGGGACGAGCACCAGAAGTCCTCGAGCTCAGCCCGTTTCCTTCGCTGCAAGTGCATTTCCAGTGGTTTCTGACACCGGACGAGCGTTCGCCACTCGTTGGAAGCTTCGGCCATCTTTTGGACCGTTTTGGGTCGCACCACAGTTCTCCCTGCAACGAGCTCGCTTCCCGACCTATACCTCCGGAAAACGTGTCAGGGAGCATGCCAGGAGTGTGGGTTGAAGTCCTCGGAGCACGAGACCCGAAGATCGAAAGACTTATGACCAATACGGAGCAAAGGGAAGAAACCGTCGGGGGACCGCTTTTTACCCCAGGACGAGAAAACTGAGTCCGGGGCATTCCCGCTCGCGTTTTCTTGGGACGAGCACCGGAAGTCCTCGAGCTCAGCCCGTTTCCTTCGCTGCAAGTGCATTTCCAGTGGTTTCTGACACCGGACGAGCGTTCGCCGCTCGTTGGAAGCTTCGGCCATCTTTTGGACCGTTTTCGGTCGCACCACAGTTCTCCCTCCAACGAGCTCGCTTCCCGACCTATACCTCCGGAAAACGTGTCAGGGAGCATGCGAGGAGTGTGGGTTGAAGTCCTCGGAGCACGAGACCCGAAGATCGAAAGACTTATGACCAATACGGAGCAAAGGGAAGAAACCGTCGGGGGACCGCTTTTTACCCCAGGACGAGAAAACTGAGTCCGGGGCATTCCCGCTCGCGTTTTCTTGGGACGAGCACCGGAAGTCCTCGAGCTCAGCCCGTTTCCTTCGCTGCAAGTGCATTTCCAGTGGTTTCTGACACCGGACGAGCGTTCGCCACTCGTTGGAAGCTTCGGCCATCTTTTGGACCGTTTTGGGTCGCACCACAGTTCTCCCTCCAACAATCTCGCTTCCCGACCTATACCTCCGGAAAACGTGTCAGGGAGCATGCCAGGAGTGTGGGTTGAAGTCCTCGGAGCACGAGACCCGAAGATCGAAAGACTTATGACCAATACGGAGCAAAGGGAAGAAACCGTCGGGGGACCGCTTTTTACCCCAGGACGAGAAAACTGAGTCCGGGGCATTCCCGCTCGCGTTTTCTTGGGACGAGCACCAGAAGTCCTCGAGCTCAGCCCGTTTCCTTCGCTGCAAGTGCATTTCCAGTGGTTTCTGACACCGGACGAGCGTTCGCCACTCGTTGGAAGCTTCGGCCATCTTTTGGACCGTTTTGGGTCGCACCACAGTTCTCCCTCCAACGAGCTCGCTTCCCGACCTATACCTCCGGAAAACGTGTCAGGGAGCATGCCAGGAGTGTGGGTTGAAGTCCTCGGAGCACGAGACCCGAAGATCGAAAGACTTATGACCAATACGGAGCAAAGGGAAGAAACCGTCGGGGGACCGCTTTTTACCCCAGGACGAGAAAACTGAGTCCGGGGCATTCCCGCTCGCGTTTTCTTGGGACGAGCACCGGAAGTCCTCGAGCTCAGCCCGTTTCCTTCGCTGCAAGTGCATTTCCAGTGGTTTCTGACACCGGACGAACGTTCGCCGCTCGTTGGAAGCTTCGGCCATCTTTTGGACCGTTTTCGGTCGCACCACAGTTCTCCCTCCAACGAGCTCGCTTCCCGACCTATACCTCCGGAAAACGTGTCAGGGAGCATGCGAGGAGTGTGGGTTGAAGTCCTCGGAGCACGAGACCCGAAGATCGAAAGACTTATGACCAATACGGAGCAAAGGGAAGAAACCGTCGGGGGACCGCTTTTTACCCCAGGACGAGAAAACTGAGTCCGGGGCATTCCCGCTCGCGTTTTCTTGGGACGAGCACCGGAAGTCCTCGAGCTCAGCCCGTTTCCTTCGCTGCAAGTGCATTTCCAGTGGTTTCTGACACCGGACGAGCGTTCGCCACTCGTTGGAAGCTTCGGCCATCTTTTGGACCGTTTTGGGTCGCACCACAGTTCTCCCTCCAACGAGCTCGCTTCCCGACCTATACCTCCGGAAAACGTGTCAGGGAGCATGCCAGGAGTGTGGGTTGAAGTCCTCGGAGCACGAGACCCGAAGATCGAAAGACTTATGACCAATACGGAGCAAAGGGAAGAAACCGTCGGGGGACCGCTTTTTACCCCAGGACGAGAAAACTGAGTCCGGGCCATTCCCGCTCGCGTTTTCTTGGGACGAGCACCGGAAGTCCTCGAGCTCAGCCCGTTTCCTTCGCTGCAAGTGCATTTCCAGTGGTTTCTGACACCGGACGAGCGTTCGCCGCTCGTTGGAAGCTTCGGCCATCTTTTGGACCGTTTTGGGTCGCACCACAGTTCTCCCTCCAACGAGCTCGCTTCCCGACCTATACCTCCGGAAAACGTGTCAGGGAGCATGCGAGGAGTGTGGGTTGAAGTCCTCGGAGCACGAGACCCGAAGATCGAAAGACTTATGACCAATACGGAGCAAAGGGAAGAAACCGTCGGGGGACCGCTTTTTACCCCAGGACGAGAAAACTGAGTCCGGGGCATTCCCGCTCGCGTTTTCTTGGGACGAGCACCGGAAGTCCTCGAGCTCAGCCCGTTTCCTTCGCTGCAATTGCATTTCCAGTGGTTTCTGACACCGGACGAGCGTTCGCCACTCGTTGGAAGCTTCGGCCATCTTTTGGACCGTTTTGGGTCGCACCACAGTTCTCCCTCCAACGAGCTCGCTTCCTGACCTATACCTCCGGAAAACGTGTCAGGGAGCATGCCAGGAGTGTGTGTTGAAGTCCTCGGAGCACGAGACCCGAAGATCGAAAGACTTATGACCAATACGGAGCAAAGGGAAGAAACCGTCGGGGGACCGCTTTTTACCCCAGGACGAGAAAACTGAGTCCGGGGCATTCCCGCTCGCGTTTTCTTGGGACGAGCACCGGAAGTCCTCGAGCTCAGCCCGTTTCCTTCGCTGCAAGTGCATTTCCAGTGGTTTCTGACACCGGACGAGCGTTCGCCACTCGTTGGAAGCTTCGGCCATCTTTTGGACCGTTTTGGGTCGCACCACAGTTCTCCCTCCAACGAGCTCGCTTCCCGACCTATACCTCCGAAAAACGTGTCAGGGAGCATGCCAGGAGTGTGGGTTGAAGTCCTCGGAGCACGAGACCCGAAGATCGAAAGACTTATGACCAATACGGAGCAAAGGGAAGAAACCGTCGGGGGACCGCTTTTTACCCCAGGACGAGAAAACTGATTCCGGGGCATTCCCGCTCGCGTTGTCTTGGGACGAGCACCGGAAGTCCTCGAGCTCAGCCCGTTTCCTTCGCTGCAAGTGCATTTCCAGTGGTTTCTGACACCGGACGAGCGTTCGCCCCTCGTTGGAAGCATCGGCCATCTTTTGGACCGTTTTGGGTCGCACCACAGTTCTCCCTCCAACGAGCTCGCTTCCCGACCTATACCTCCGGAAAACGTGTCAGGGAGCATGCCAGGAGTGTGGGTTGAAGTCCTCGGAGCACGAGACCCGAAGATCGAAAGACTTATGACCAATACGGAGCAAAGGGAAGAAACCGTCGGGGGACCGCTTTTTACCCCAGGACGAGAAAACTGAGTACGGGGCATTCCCGCTCGCGTTTTCTTGGGACGAGCACCGGAAGTCCTCGAGCTCAGCCCGTTTCCTTCGCTGCAAGTGCATTTCCAGTGGTTTCTGACACCGGACGAGCGTTCGCCAATCGTTGGAAGCTTCGGCCATCTTTTGGACCGTTTTGGGTCGCACCACAGTTCTCCCTCCAACGAGCTCGCTTCCCGACCTATACCTCCGGAAAACGTGTCAGGGAGCATGCCAGGAGTGTGGGTTGAAGTCCTCGGAGCACGAGACCCGAAGATCGAAAGACTTATGACCAATACGGAGCAAAGGGAAGAAACCGTCGGGGGACCGCTTTTTACCCCAGGACGAGAAATATGATTCCGGGGCATTCCCGCTCGCGTTTTGTTGGGACGAGCACCGGAAGTCCTCGAGCTCAGCCCGTTTCCTTCGCTGCAAGTGCATTTCCAGTGGTTTCTGACACCGGACGAGCGTTCGCCACTCGTTGGAAGCTTCGGCCATCTTTTGGACCGTTTTGGGTCGCACCACAGTTCTCCCTCCAACGAGCTCGCTTCCCGACCTATACCTCCGGAAAACGTGTCAGGGAGCATGCCAGGAGTGTGGGTTGAAGTCCTCGGAGCACGAGACCCGAAGATCGAAAGACTTATGACCAATACGGAGCAAAGGGAAGAAACCGTCGGGGGACCGCTTTTTACCCCAGGACGAGACAACTGATTCCGGGGCATTCCCGCTCGCGTTTTCTTGGGACGAGCACCGGAAGTCCTCGAGCTCAGCCCGTTTCCTTCGCTGCAAGTGCATTTCCAGTGGTTTCTGACACCGGACTAGCGTTCGCCACTCGTTGGAAGCTTCGGCCATCTTTTGGACCGTTTTGGGTCGCACCACAGTTCTCCCTCCAACGAGCTCGCTTCCCGACCTATACCTCCGGAAAACGTGTCAGGGAGCATGCCAGGAGTGTGGGTTGAAGTCCTCGGAGCACGAGACCCGAAGATCGAAAGACTTATGACCAATACGGAGCAAAGGGAAGAAACCGTCGGGGGACCGCTTTTTACCCCAGGACGAGAAAACTGATTCCGGGGCACTCCCGCTCGCGTTTTCTTGGGACGAGCACCGGAAGTGCTCGAGCTCAGCCCGTTTCCTTCGCTGCAAGTGCATTTCCAGTGGTTTCTGACACCGGACGAGCGTTCGCCACTCGTTGGAAGCTTCGGCCATCTTTTGGACCGTTTTGGGTCGCACCACAGTTCTCCCTCCAACGAGCTCGCTTCCCGACCTATACCTCCGGAAAACGTGTCAGGGAGCATGCCAGGAGTGTGGGTTGAAGTCCTCGGAGCACGAGACCCGAAGATCGAAAGACTTATGACCAATACGGAGCAAAGGGAAGAAACCGTCGGGGGACCGCTTTTTACCCCAGGACGAGACAACTGATTCCGGGGCATTCCCGCTCGCGTTTTCTTGGGACGAGCACCGGAAGTCCTCGAGCTCAGCCCGTTTCCTTCGCTGCAAGTGCATTTCCAGTGGTTTCTAACACCGGACTAGCGTTCGCCACTCGTTGGAAGCTTCGGCCATCTTTTGGACCGTTTTGGGTCGCACCACAGTTCTCCCTCCAACGAGCTCGCTTCCCGACCTATACCTCCGGAAAACGTGTCAGGGAGCATGCCAGGAGTGTGGGTTGAAGTCCTCGGAGCACGAGACCCGAAGATCGAAAGACTTATGACCAATACGGAGCAAAGGGAAGAAACCGTCGGGGGACCGCTTTTTACCCCAGGACGAGAAAACTGATTCCGGGGCATTCCCGCTCGCGTTCTCTTGGGACGAGCACCGGAAGTCCTCGAGCTCAGCCCGTTTCCTTCGCTGCAAGTGCATTTCCAGTGGTTTCTGACACCGGACTAGCGTTCGCCACTCGTTGGAAGCTTCGGCCATCTTTTGGACCGTTTTGGGTCGCACCACAGTTCTCCCTCCAACGAGCTCGCTTCCCGACCTATACCCTTGGAAAACGTGTCAGGGAGCATGCCAGGAGTGTGGGTTGAAGTCCTCGGAGCACGAGACCCGAAGATCGAAAGACTTATGACCAATACGGAGCAAAGGGAAGAAACCGTCGGGGGACCGCTTTTTACCCCAGGACGAGAAAACTGATTCCGGGGCATTCCCGCTCGCATTTTCTTGGGACGAGCACCGGAAGTCCTCGAGCTCAGCCCGTTTCCTTCGCTGCAATTGCATTTCCAGTGGTTTCTGACACCGGACGAGCGTTCGCCACTCGTTGGAAGCTTCGGCCATCTTTTGGACCGTTTTGGGTCGCACCACAGTTCTCCCTCCAACGAGCTCGCTTCCTGACCTATACCTCCGGAAAACGTGTCAGGGAGCATGCCAGGAGTGTGTGTTGAAGTCCTCGGAGCACGAGACCCGAAGATCGAAAGACTTATGACCAATACGGAGCAAAGGGAAGAAACCGTCGGGGGACCGCTTTTTACCCCAGGACGAGAAAACTGAGTCCGGGGCATTCCCGCTCGCGTTTTCTTGGGACGAGCACCGGAAGTCCTCGAGCTCAGCCCGTTTCCTTCGCTGCAAGTGCATTTCCAGTGGTTTCTGACACCGGACGAGCGTTCGCCACTCGTTGGAAGCTTCGGCCATCTTTTGGACCGTTTTGGGTCGCACCACAGTTCTCCCTCCAACGAGCTCGCTTCCCGACCTATACCTCCGGAAAACGTGTCAGGGAGCATGCCAGGAGTGTGGGTTGAAGTCCTCGGAGCACGAGACCCGAAGATCGAAAGACTTATGACCAATACGGAGCAAAGGGAAGAAACCGTCGGGGGACCGCTTTTTACCCCAGGACGAGAAAACTGATTCCGGGGCATTCCCGCTCGCGTTGTCTTGGGACGAGCACCGGAAGTCCTCGAGCTCAGCCCGTTTCCTTCGCTGCAAGTGCATTTCCAGTGGTTTCTGACACCGGACGAGCGTTCGCCACTCGTTGGAAGCTTCGGCCATCTTTTGGACCGTTTTGGGTCGCACCACAGTTCTCCCTCCAACGAGCTCGCTTCCCGACCTATACCTCCGGAAAACGTGTCAGGGAGCATGCCAGGAGTGTGGGTTGAAGTCCTCGGAGCACGAGACCCGAAGATCGAAAGACTTATGACCAATACGGAGCAAAGGGAAGAAACCGTCGGGGGACCGCTTTTTACCCCAGGACGAGAAAACTGAGTACGGGGCATTCCCGCTCGCGTTTTCTTGGGACGAGCACCGGAAGTCCTCGAGCTCAGCCCGTTTCCTTCGCTGCAAGTGCATTTCCAGTGGTTTCTGACACCGGACGAGCGTTCGCCACTCGTTGGAAGCTTCGGCCATCTTTTGGACCGTTTTGGGTCGCACCACAGTTCTCCCTCCAACGAGCTCGCTTCCCGACCTATACCTCCGGAAAACGTGTCAGGGAGCATGCCAGGAGTGTGGGTTGAAGTCCTCGGAGCACGAGACCCGAAGATCGAAAGACTTATGACCAATACGGAGCAAAGGGAAGAAACCGTCGGGGGACCGCTTTTTACCCCAGGACGAGAAAACTGATTCCGGGGCATTCCCGCTCGCGTTTTGTTGGGACGAGCACCGGAAGTCCTCGAGCTCAGCCCGTTTCCTTCGCTGCAAGTGCATTTCCAGTGGTTTCTGACACCGGACGAGCGTTCGCCACTCGTTGGAAGCTTCGGCCATCTTTTGGACCGTTTTGGGTCGCACCACAGTTCTCCCTCCAACGAGCTCGCTTCCCGACCTATACCTCCGGAAAACGTGTCAGGGAGCATGCCAGGAGTGTGGGTTGAAGTCCTCGGAGCACGAGACCCGAAGATCGAAAGACTTATGACCAATACGGAGCAAAGGGAAGAAACCGTCGGGGGACCGCTTTTTACCCCAGGACGAGACAACTGATTCCGGGGCATTCCCGCTCGCGTTTTCTTGGGACGAGCACCGGAAGTCCTCGAGCTCAGCCCGTTTCCTTCGCTGCAAGTGCATTTCCAGTGGTTTCTGACACCGGACTAGCGTTCGCCACTCGTTGGAAGCTTCGGCCATCTTTTGGACCGTTTTGGGTCGCACCACAGTTCTCCCTCCAACGAGCTCGCTTCCCGACCTATACCTCCGGAAAACGTGTCAGGGAGCATGCCAGGAGTGTGGGTTGAAGTCCTCGGAGCACGAGACCCGAAGATCGAAAGACTTATGACCAATACGGAGCAAAGGGAAGAAACCGTCGGGGGACCGCTTTTTACCCCAGGACGAGAAAACTGATTCCGGGGCATTCCCGCTCGCGTTTTCTTGGGACGAGCACCGGAAGTCCTCGAGCTCAGCCCGTTTCCTTCGCTGCAAGTGCATTTCCAGTGGTTTCTGACACCGGACGAGCGTTCGCCACTCGTTGGAAGCTTCGGCCATCTTTTGGACCGTTTTGGGTCGCACCACAGTTCTCCCTCCAACGAGCTCGCTTCCCGACCTATACCTCCGGAAAACGTGTCAGGGAGCATGCCAGGAGTGTGGGTTGAAGTCCTCGGAGCACGAGACCCGAAGATCGAAAGACTTATGACCAATACGGAGCAAAGGGAAGAAACCGTCGGGGGACCGCTTTTTACCCCAGGACGAGACAACTGATTCCGGGGCATTCCCGCTCGCGTTTTCTTGGGACGAGCACCGGAAGTCCTCGAGCTCAGCCCGTTTCCTTCGCTGCAAGTGCATTTCCAGTGGTTTCTAACACCGGACTAGCGTTCGCCACTCGTTGGAAGCTTCGGCCATCTTTTGGACCGTTTTGGGTCGCACCACAGTTCTCCCTCCAACGAGCTCGCTTCCCGACCTATACCTCCGGAAAACGTGTCAGGGAGCATGCCAGGAGTGTGGGTTGAAGTCCTCGGAGCACGAGACCCGAAGATCGAAAGACTTATGACCAATACGGAGCAAAGGGAAGAAACCGTCGGGGGACCGCTTTTTACCCCAGGACGAGAAAACTGATTCCGGGGCATTCCCGCTCGCGTTTTCTTGGGACGAGCACCGGAAGTCCTCGAGCTCAGCCCGTTTCCTTCGCTGCAAGTGCATTTCCAGTGGTTTCTGACACCGGACTAGCGTTCGCCACTCGTTGGAAGCTTCGGCCATCTTTTGGACCGTTTTGGGTCGCACCACAGTTCTCCCTCCAACGAGCTCGCTTCCCGACCTATACCTCCGGAAAACGTGTCAGGGAGCATGCCAGGAGTGTGGGTTGAAGTCCTCGGAGCACGAGACCCGAAGATCGAAAGACTTATGACCAATACGGAGCAAAGGGAAGAAACCGTCGGGGGACCGCTTTTTACCCCAGGACGAGAAAACTGAGTCCGGGGCATTCCCGCTCGCGTTTTCTTGGGACGAGCACCGGAAGTCCTCGAGCTCAGCCCGTTTCCTTCGCTGCAAGTGCATTTCCAGTGGTTTCTGACACCGGACGAGCGTTCGCCACTCGTTGGAAGCTTCGGCCATCTTTTGGACCGTTTTGGGTCGCACCACAGTTCTCCCTCCAACGAGCTCGCTTCCCGACCTATACCTCCGGAAAACGTGTCAGGGAGCATGCCAGGAGTGTGGGTTGAAGTCCTCGGAGCACGAGACCCGAAGATCGAAAGACTTATGACCAATACGGAGCAAAGGGAAGAAACCGTCGGGGGACCGCTTTTTACCCCAGGACGAGAAAACTGAGTCCGGGGCATTCCCGCTCGCGTTTTCTTGGGACGAGCACCGGAAGTCCTCGAGCTCAGCCCGTTTCCTTCGCTGCAAGTGCATTTCCAGTGGTTTCTGACACCGGACGAGCGTTCGCCACTCGTTGGAAGCTTCGGCCATCTTTTGGACCGTTTTGGGTCGCACCACAGTTCTCCCTCCAACGAGCTCGCTTCCCGACCTATACCTCCGGAAAACGTGTCAGGGAGCATGCCAGGAGTGTGGGTTGAAGTCCTCGGAGCACGAGACCCGAAGATCGAAAGACTTATGACCAATACGGAGCAAAGGGAAGAAACCGTCGGGGGACCGCTTTTTACCCCAGGACGAGAAAACTGAGTCCGGGGCATTCCCGCTCGCGTTTTCTTGGGACGAGCACCGGAAGTCCTCGAGCTCAGCCCGTTTCCTTCGCTGCAAGTGCATTTCCAGTGGTTTCTGACACCGGACGAGCGTTCGCCACTCGTTGGAAGCTTCGGCCATCTTTTGGACCGTTTTGGGTCGCACCACAGTTCTCCCTCCAACGAGCTCGCTTCCCGACCTATACCTCCGGAAAACGTGTCAGGGAGCATGCCAGGAGTGTGGGTTGAAGTCCTCGGAGCACGAGACCCGAAGATCGAAAGACTTATGACCAATACGGAGCAAAGGGAAGAAACCGTCGGGGGACCGCTTTTTACCCCAGGACGAGAAAACTGAGTCCGGGGCATTCCCGCTCGCGTTTTCTTGGGACGAGCACCGGAAGTCCTCGAGCTCAGCCCGTTTCCTTCGCTGCAAGTGCATTTCCAGTGGTTTCTGACACCGGACGAGCGTTCGCCACTCGTTGGAAGCTTCGGCCATCTTTTGGACCGTTTTGGGTCGCACCACAGTTCTCCCTCCAACGAGCTCGCTTCCCGACCTATACCTCCGGAAAACGTGTCAGGGAGCATGCCAGGAGTGTGGGTTGAAGTCCTCGGAGCACGAGACCCGAAGATCGAAAGACTTATGACCAATACGGAGCAAAGGGAAGAAACCGTCGGGGGACCGCTTTTTACCCCAGGACGAGAAAACTGAGTCCGGGGCATTCCCGCTCGCGTTTTCTTGGGACGAGCACCGGAAGTCCTCGAGCTCAGCCCGTTTCCTTCGCTGCAAGTGCATTTCCAGTGGTTTCTGACACCGGACGAGCGTTCGCCACTCGTTGGAAGCTTCGGCCATCTTTTGGACCGTTTTGGGTCGCACCACAGTTCTCCCTCCAACGAGCTCGCTTCCCGACCTATACCTCCGGAAAACGTGTCAGGGAGCATGCCAGGAGTGTGGGTTGAAGTCCTCGGAGCACGAGACCCGAAGATCGAAAGACTTATGACCAATACGGAGCAAAGGGAAGAAACCGTCGGGGGACCGCTTTTTACCCCAGGACGAGAAAACTGAGTCCGGGGCATTCCCGCTCGCGTTTTCTTGGGACGAGCACCGGAAGTCCTCGAGCTCAGCCCGTTTCCTTCGCTGCAAGTGCATTTCCAGTGGTTTCTGACACCGGACGAGCGTTCGCCACTCGTTGGAAGCTTCGGCCATCTTTTGGACCGTTTTGGGTCGCACCACAGTTCTCCCTCCAACGAGCTCGCTTCCCGACCTATACCTCCGGAAAACGTGTCAGGGAGCATGCCAGGAGTGTGGGTTGAAGTCCTCGGAGCACGAGACCCGAAGATCGAAAGACTTATGACCAATACGGAGCAAAGGGAAGAAACCGTCGGGGGACCGCTTTTTACCCCAGGACGAGAAAACTGAGTCCGGGGCATTCCCGCTCGCGTTTTCTTGGGACGAGCACCGGAAGTCCTCGAGCTCAGCCCGTTTCCTTCGCTGCAAGTGCATTTCCAGTGGTTTCTGACACCGGACGAGCGTTCGCCACTCGTTGGAAGCTTCGGCCATCTTTTGGACCGTTTTGGGTCGCACCACAGTTCTCCCTCCAACGAGCTCGCTTCCCGACCTATACCTCCGGAAAACGTGTCAGGGAGCATGCCAGGAGTGTGGGTTGAAGTCCTCGGAGCACGAGACCCGAAGATCGAAAGACTTATGACCAATACGGAGCAAAGGGAAGAAACCGTCGGGGGACCGCTTTTTACCCCAGGACGAGAAAACTGAGTCCGGGGCATTCCCGCTCGCGTTTTCTTGGGACGAGCACCGGAAGTCCTCGAGCTCAGCCCGTTTCCTTCGCTGCAAGTGCATTTCCAGTGGTTTCTGACACCGGACGAGCGTTCGCCACTCGTTGGAAGCTTCGGCCATCTTTTGGACCGTTTTGGGTCGCACCACAGTTCTCCCTCCAACGAGCTCGCTTCCCGACCTATACCTCCGGAAAACAGTGTCAGGGAGCATGCCAGGAGTGTGGGTTGAAGTCCTCGGAGCACGAGACCCGAAGATCGAAAGACTTATGACCAATACGGAGCAAAGGGAAGAAACCGTCGGGGGACCGCTTTTTACCCCAGGACGAGAAAACTGAGTCCGGGGCATTCCCGCTCGCGTTTTCTTGGGACGAGCACCGGAAGTCCTCGAGCTCAGCCCGTTTCCTTCGCTGCAAGTGCATTTCCAGTGGTTTCTGACACCGGACGAGCGTTCGCCACTCGTTGGAAGCTTCGGCCATCTTTTGGACCGTTTTGGGTCGCACCACAGTTCTCCCTCCAACGAGCTCGCTTCCCGACCTATACCTCCGGAAAACGTGTCAGGGAGCATGCCAGGAGTGTGGGTTGAAGTCCTCGGAGCACGAGACCCGAAGATCGAAAGACTTATGACCAATACGGAGCAAAGGGAAGAAACCGTCGGGGGACCGCTTTTTACCCCAGGACGAGAAAACTGAGTCCGGGGCATTCCCGCTCGCGTTTTCTTGGGACGAGCACCGGAAGTCCTCGAGCTCAGCCCGTTTCCTTCGCTGCAAGTGCATTTCCAGTGGTTTCTGACACCGGACGAGCGTTCGCCACTCGTTGGAAGCTTCGGCCATCTTTTGGACCGTTTTGGGTCGCACCACAGTTCTCCCTCCAACGAGCTCGCTTCCCGACCTATACCTCCGGAAAACGTGTCAGGGAGCATGCCAGGAGTGTGGGTTGAAGTCCTCGGAGCACGAGACCCGAAGATCGAAAGACTTATGACCAATACGGAGCAAAGGGAAGAAACCGTCGGGGGACCGCTTTTTACCCCAGGACGAGAAAACTGAGTCCGGGGCATTCCCGCTCGCGTTTTCTTGGGACGAGCACCGGAAGTCCTCGAGCTCAGCCCGTTTCCTTCGCTGCAAGTGCATTTCCAGTGGTTTCTGACACCGGACGAGCGTTCGCCACTCGTTGGAAGCTTCGGCCATCTTTTGGACCGTTTTGGGTCGCACCACAGTTCTCCCTCCAACGAGCTCGCTTCCCGACCTATACCTCCGGAAAACGTGTCAGGGAGCATGCCAGGAGTGTGGGTTGAAGTCCTCGGAGCACGAGACCCGAAGATCGAAAGACTTATGACCAATACGGAGCAAAGGGAAGAAACCGTCGGGGGACCGCTTTTTACCCCAGGACGAGAAAACTGAGTCCGGGGCATTCCCGCTCGCGTTTTCTTGGGACGAGCACCGGAAGTCCTCGAGCTCAGCCCGTTTCCTTCGCTGCAAGTGCATTTCCAGTGGTTTCTGACACCGGACGAGCGTTCGCCACTCGTTGGAAGCTTCGGCCATCTTTTGGACCGTTTTGGGTCGCACCACAGTTCTCCCTCCAACGAGCTCGCTTCCCGACCTATACCTCCGGAAAACGTGTCAGGGAGCATGCCAGGAGTGTGGGTTGAAGTCCTCGGAGCACGAGACCCGAAGATCGAAAGACTTATGACCAATACGGAGCAAAGGGAAGAAACCGTCGGGGGACCGCTTTTTACCCCAGGACGAGAAAACTGAGTCCGGGGCATTCCCGCTCGCGTTTTCTTGGGACGAGCACCGGAAGTCCTCGAGCTCAGCCCGTTTCCTTCGCTGCAAGTGCATTTCCAGTGGTTTCTGACACCGGACGAGCGTTCGCCACTCGTTGGAAGCTTCGGCCATCTTTTGGACCGTTTTGGGTCGCACCACAGTTCTCCCTCCAACGAGCTCGCTTCCCGACCTATACCTCCGGAAAACGTGTCAGGGAGCATGCCAGGAGTGTGGGTTGAAGTCCTCGGAGCACGAGACCCGAAGATCGAAAGACTTATGACCAATACGGAGCAAAGGGAAGAAACCGTCGGGGGACCGCTTTTTACCCCAGGACGAGAAAACTGAGTCCGGGGCATTCCCGCTCGCGTTTTCTTGGGACGAGCACCGGAAGTCCTCGAGCTCAGCCCGTTTCCTTCGCTGCAAGTGCATTTCCAGTGGTTTCTGACACCGGACGAGCGTTCGCCACTCGTTGGAAGCTTCGGCCATCTTTTGGACCGTTTTGGGTCGCACCACAGTTCTCCCTCCAACGAGCTCGCTTCCCGACCTATACCTCCGGAAAACGTGTCAGGGAGCATGCCAGGAGTGTGGGTTGAAGTCCTCGGAGCACGAGACCCGAAGATCGAAAGACTTATGACCAATACGGAGCAAAGGGAAGAAACCGTCGGGGGACCGCTTTTTACCCCAGGACGAGAAAACTGAGTCCGGGGCATTCCCGCTCGCGTTTTCTTGGGACGAGCACCGGAAGTCCTCGAGCTCAGCCCGTTTCCTTCGCTGCAAGTGCATTTCCAGTGGTTTCTGACACCGGACGAGCGTTCGCCACTCGTTGGAAGCTTCGGCCATCTTTTGGACCGTTTTGGGTCGCACCACAGTTCTCCCTCCAACGAGCTCGCTTCCCGACCTATACCTCCGGAAAACGTGTCAGGGAGCATGCCAGGAGTGTGGGTTGAAGTCCTCGGAGCACGAGACCCGAAGATCGAAAGACTTATGACCAATACGGAGCAAAGGGAAGAAACCGTCGGGGGACCGCTTTTTACCCCAGGACGAGAAAACTGAGTCCGGGGCATTCCCGCTCGCGTTTTCTTGGGACGAGCACCGGAAGTCCTCGAGCTCAGCCCGTTTCCTTCGCTGCAAGTGCATTTCCAGTGGTTTCTGACACCGGACGAGCGTTCGCCACTCGTTGGAAGCTTCGGCCATCTTTTGGACCGTTTTGGGTCGCACCACAGTTCTCCCTCCAACGAGCTCGCTTCCCGACCTATACCTCCGGAAAACGTGTCAGGGAGCATGCCAGGAGTGTGGGTTGAAGTCCTCGGAGCACGAGACCCGAAGATCGAAAGACTTATGACCAATACGGAGCAAAGGGAAGAAACCGTCGGGGGACCGCTTTTTACCCCAGGACGAGAAAACTGAGTCCGGGGCATTCCCGCTCGCGTTTTCTTGGGACGAGCACCGGAAGTCCTCGAGCTCAGCCCGTTTCCTTCGCTGCAAGTGCATTTCCAGTGGTTTCTGACACCGGACGAGCGTTCGCCACTCGTTGGAAGCTTCGGCCATCTTTTGGACCGTTTTGGGTCGCACCACAGTTCTCCCTCCAACGAGCTCGCTTCCCGACCTATACCTCCGGAAAACGTGTCAGGGAGCATGCCAGGAGTGTGGGTTGAAGTCCTCGGAGCACGAGACCCGAAGATCGAAAGACTTATGACCAATACGGAGCAAAGGGAAGAAACCGTCGGGGGACCGCTTTTTACCCCAGGACGAGAAAACTGAGTCCGGGGCATTCCCGCTCGCGTTTTCTTGGGACGAGCACCGGAAGTCCTCGAGCTCAGCCCGTTTCCTTCGCTGCAAGTGCATTTCCAGTGGTTTCTGACACCGGACGAGCGTTCGCCACTCGTTGGAAGCTTCGGCCATCTTTTGGACCGTTTTGGGTCGCACCACAGTTCTCCCTCCAACGAGCTCGCTTCCCGACCTATACCTCCGGAAAACGTGTCAGGGAGCATGCCAGGAGTGTGGGTTGAAGTCCTCGGAGCACGAGACCCGAAGATCGAAAGACTTATGACCAATACGGAGCAAAGGGAAGAAACCGTCGGGGGACCGCTTTTTTACCCCAGGACGAGAAAACTGAGTCCGGGGCATTCCCGCTCGCGTTTTCTTGGGACGAGCACCGGAAGTCCTCGAGCTCAGCCCGTTTCCTTCGCTGCAAGTGCATTTCCAGTGGTTTCTGACACCGGACGAGCGTTCGCCACTCGTTGGAAGCTTCGGCCATCTTTTGGACCGTTTTTGGGTCGCACCACAGTTCTCCCTCCAACGAGCTCGCTTCCCGACCTATACCTCCGGAAAACGTGTCAGGGAGCATGCCAGGAGTGTGGGTTGAAGTCCTCGGAGCACGAGACCCGAAGATCGAAAGACTTATGACCAATACGGAGCAAAGGGAAGAAACCGTCGGGGGACCGCTTTTTACCCCAGGACGAGAAAACTGAGTCCGGGGCATTCCCGCTCGCGTTTTTTTGGGACGAGCACCGGAAGTCCTCGAGCTCAGCCCGTTTCCTTCGCTGCAAGTGCATTTCCAGTGGTTTCTGACACCGGACGAGCGTTCGGCACTCGTTGGAAGCTTCGGCCATCTTTTGGACCGTTTTGGGTCGCACCACAGTTCTCCCTCCAACGAGCTCGCTTCCCGACCTATACCTCCGGAAAGAACGGTGTCAGGGAGCATGCCAGGAGTGTGGGTTGAAGTCCTCGGAGCAGGAGACCCGAAGATCGAAAGACTTATGACCAATACGGAGCAAAGGGAAGAAACCGTCGGGGGACCGCTTTTTACCCCAGGACGAGAAAACTGAGTCCCGGGGCATTCCCGCTCGCGTTTTCTTGGGACGAGCACCGGAAGTCCTCGAGCTCAGCCCGTTTCCTTCGCTGCAAGTGCATTTCCAGTGGTTTCTGACACCGGACGAGCGTTCGCCACTCGTTGGAAGCTTCGGCCATCTTTTGGACCGTTTTGGGTCGCACCACAGTTCTCCCTCCAACGAGCTCGCTTCCCGACCTATACCTCCGGAAAACGTGTCAGGGAGCATGCCAGGAGTGTGGGTTGAAGTCCTCGGAGCACGAGACCCGAAGATCGAAAGACTTATGACCAATACGGAGCAAAGGGAAGAAACCGTCGGGGGGACCGCTTTTTACCCCAGGACGAGAAAACTGAGTCCGGGGGCATTCCCGCTCGCGTTTTCTTGGGACGAGCACCGGAAGTCCTCGAGCTCAGCCCGTTTCCTTCGCTGCAAGTGCATTTCCAGTGGTTTCTGACACCGACGAGCGTTCGCCACTCGTTGGAGCTTCGGCCATCTTTTGGACCGTTTTGGGTCGCACCACAGTTCTCCCTCCAACGAGCTCGCTTCCCGACCTATACCTCCGGAAAACGTGTCAGGGAGCATGCCAGGAGTGTGGGTTGAAGTCCTCGGAGCACGAGACCCGAAGATCGAAAGACTTATGACCAATACGGAGCAAAGGGAAGAAACCGTCGGGGGACCGCTTTTTACCCCAGGACGAGAAAACTGAGGTCCGGGGCATTCCCGCTCGCGTTTTCTTGGGACGAGCACCGGAAGTCCTCGAGCTCAGCCCGTTTCCTTCGCTGCAAGTGCATTTCCAGTGGTTTCTGACACCGGACGAGCGTTCGGCACTCGTTGGAAGCTTCGGCCATCTTTTGGACCGTTTTGGGTCGCACCACAGTTCTCCCTCCAACGAGCTCGCTTCCCGACCTATACCTCCGGAAAACGTGTCAGGGAGCATGCCAGGAGTGTGGGTTGAAGTCCTCGGAGCACGAGACCCGAAGATCGAAAGACTTATGACCAATACGGAGCAAAGGGAAGAAACCGTCGGGGGACCGCTTTTTACCCCAGGACGAGAAAACTGAGTCCCGGGGCATTCCCGCTCGCGTTTTCTTGGGACGAGCACCGGAAGTCCTCGAGCTCAGCCCGTTTCCTTCGCTGCAAGTGCATTTCCAGTGGTTTCTGACACCGGACGAGCGTTCGCCACTCGTTGGAAGCTTCGGCCATCTTTTGGACCGTTTTGGATCGCACCACAGTTCTCCCTCCAACGAGCTCGCTTCCCGACCTATACCTCCGGAAAACGTGTCAGGGAGCATGCCAGGAGTGTGGGTTGAAGTCCTCGGAGCACGAGACCCGAAGATCGAAAGACTTATGACCAATACGGAGCAAAGGGAAGAAACCGTCGGGGGACCGCTTTTTACCCCAGGACGAGAAAACTGAGTCCGGGGGCATTCCCGCTCGCGTTTTCTTGGGACGAGCACCGGAAGTCCTCGAGCTCAGCCCGTTTCCTTCGCTGCAAGTGCATTTCCAGTGGTTTCTGACACCGGACGAGCGTTCGCCACTCGTTGGAAGCTTCGGCCATCTTTTGGACCGTTTTGGGTCGCACCACAGTTCTCCCTCCAACGAGCTCGCTTCCCGACCTATACCTCCGGAAAACGTGTCAGGGAGCATGCCAGGAGTGTGGGTTGAAGTCCTCGGAGCACGAGACCCGAAGATCGAAAGACTTATGACCAATACGGAGCAAAGGGAAGAAACCGTCGGGGGGACCGCTTTTTACCCCAGGACGAGGAAAAACTGAGTCCGGGGCATTCCCGCTCGCGTTTTCTTGGGACGAGCACCGGAAGTCCTCGAGCTCAGCCCGTTTCCTTTGCTGCAAGTGCATTTCCAGTGGTTTCTGACACCGGACGAGCGTTCGCCACTCGTTGGAAGCTTCGGCCATCTTTTGGACCGTTTTGGGTCGCACCACAGTTCTCCCTCCGACGAGCTCGCTTCCCGACCTATACCTCCGGGAAAACGTGTCAGGGAGCATGCCAGGAGTGTGGGTTGAAGTCCTCGGAGCAGGAGACCCGAAGATCGAAAGACTTATGACCAATACGGAGCAAAGGGAAGAAACCGTCGGGGGACCGCTTTTTACCCCAGGACGAGAAAACTGAGTCCGGGGCATTCCCGCTCGCGTTTTCTTGGGAACGAGCACCGGAAGTCCTCGAGCTCAGCCCGTTTCCTTCGCTGCAAGTGCATTTCCAGTGGTTTCTGACACCGGACGAGCGTTCGCCACTCGTTGGAAGCTTCGGCCATCTTTTGGACCGTTTTGGGTCGCACCACAGTTCTCCCTCCAACGAGCTCGCTTCCCGACCTATACCTCCGGAAAACGTGTCAGGGAGCATGCCAGGAGTGTGGGTTGAAGTCCTCGGAGCACGAGACCCGAAGATCGAAAGACTTATGACCAATACGGAGCAAAGGGAAGAAACCGTCGGGGGGACCGCTTTTTACCCCAGGACGAGAAAACTGAGTCCGGGGCATTCCCGCTCGCGTTTTCTTGGGACGAGCACCGGAAGTCCTCGAGCTCAGCCCGTTTCCTTCGCTGCAAGTGCATTTCCAGTGGTTTCTGACACCGGACGAGCGTTCGCCACTCGTTGGAAGCTTCGGCCATCTTTTGGACCGTTTTGGGTCGCACCACAGTTCTCCCTCCAACGAGCTCGCTTCCCGACCTATACCTCCGGAAAACGTGTCAGGGAGCATGCCAGGAGTGTGGGTTGAAGTCCTCGGAGCACGAGACCCGAAGATCGAAAGACTTATGACCAATACGGAGCAAAGGGAAGAAACCGTCGGGGGGACCGCTTTTTACCCCAGGACGAGAAAACTGAGTCCGGGGCATTCCCGCTCGCGTTTTCTTGGGACGAGCACCGGAAGTCCTCGAGCTCAGCCCGTTTCCTTCGCTGCAAGTGCATTTCCAGTGGTTTCTGACACCGGGACGAGCGTTCGCCACTCGTTGGAAGCTTCGGCCATCTTTTGGACCGTTTTGGGTCGCACCACAGTTCTCCCTCCAACGAGCTCGCTTCCCGACCTATACCTCCGGAAAACGTGTCAGGGAGCATGCCAGGAGTGTGGGTTGAAGTCCTCGGAGCACGAGACCCGAAGATCGAAAGACTTATGACCAATACGGAGCAAAGGGAAGAAACCGTCGGGGGACCGCTTTTTACCCCAGGACGAGAAAACTGAGTCCGGGGCATTCCCGCTCGCGTTTTCTTGGGACGAGCACCGGAAGTCCTCGAGCTCAGCCCGTTTCCTTCGCTGCAAGTGCATTTCCAGTGGTTTCTGACACCGGACGAGCGTTCGCCACTCGTTGGAAGCTTCGGCCATCTTTTGGACCGTTTTGGGTCGCACCACAGTTCTCCCTCCAACGAGCTCGCTTCCCGACCTATACCTCCGGAAAACGTGTCAGGGAGCATGCCAGGAGTGTGGGTTGAAGTCCTCGGAGCACGAGACCCGAAGATCGAAAGACTTATGACCAATACGGAGCAAAGGGAAGAAACCGTCGGGGGACCGCTTTTTACCCCAGGACGAGAAAACTGAGTCCGGGGCATTCCCGCTCGCGTTTTCTTGGGACGAGCACCGGAAGTCCTCGAGCTCAGCCCGTTTCCTTCGCTGCAAGTGCATTTCCAGTGGTTTCTGACACCGGACGAGCGTTCGCCACTCGTTGGAAGCTTCGGCCATCTTTTGGACCGTTTTGGGTCGCACCACAGTTCTCCCTCCAACGAGCTCGCTTCCCGACCTATACCTCCGGAAAACGTGTCAGGGAGCATGCCAGGAGTGTGGGTTGAAGTCCTCGGAGCACGAGACCCGAAGATCGAAAGACTTATGACCAATACGGAGCAAAGGGAAGAAACCGTCGGGGGACCGCTTTTTACCCCAGGACGAGAAAACTGAGTCCGGGGCATTCCCGCTCGCGTTTTCTTGGGACGAGCACCGGAAGTCCTCGAGCTCAGCCCGTTTCCTTCGCTGCAAGTGCATTTCCAGTGGTTTCTGACACCGGAC
Organism: Cucumis melo; assembly: GCF_025177605.1. Classification (NCBI taxonomy): domain Eukaryota; kingdom Viridiplantae; phylum Streptophyta; class Magnoliopsida; order Cucurbitales; family Cucurbitaceae; genus Cucumis; species Cucumis melo. The sequence continues at coordinate 20,402 of NW_026123854.1, forward strand.
GAGCGTTCGCCACTCGTTGGAAGCTTCGGCCATCTTTTGGACCGTTTTGGGTCGCACCACAGTTCTCCCTCCAACGAGCTCGCTTCCCGACCTATACCTCCGGAAAACGTGTCAGGGAGCATGCCAGGAGTGTGGGTTGAAGTCCTCGGAGCACGAGACCCGAAGATCGAAAGACTTATGACCAATACGGAGCAAAGGGAAGAAACCGTCGGGGGACCGCTTTTTACCCCAGGACGAGAAAACTGAGTCCGGGGCATTCCCGCTCGCGTTTTTCTTGGGACGAGCACCGGAAGTCCTCGAGCTCAGCCCGTTTCCTTCGCTGCAAGTGCATTTCCAGTGGTTTCTGACACCGGACGAGCGTTCGGCACTCGTTGGAAGCTTCGGCCATCTTTTGGACCGTTTTGGGTCGCACCACAGTTCTCCCTCCAACGAGCTCGCTTCCCGACCTATACCTCCGGAAAACGTGTCAGGGAGCATGCCAGGAGTGTGGGTTGAAGTCCTCGGAGCAGGAGACCCGAAGATCGAAAGACTTATGACCAATACGGAGCAAAGGGAAGAAACCGTCGGGGGACCGCTTTTTACCCCAGGACGAGAAAACTGAGTCCGGGGCATTCCCGCTCGCGTTTTCTTGGGACGAGCACCGGAAGTCCTCGAGCTCAGCCCGTTTCCTTCGCTGCAAGTGCATTTCCAGTGGTTTCTGACACCGGACGAGCGTTCGCCACTCGTTGGAAGCTTCGGCCATCTTTTGGACCGTTTTGGGTCGCACCACAGTTCTCCCTCCAACGAGCTCGCTTCCCGACCTATACCTCCGGAAAACGTGTCAGGGAGCATGCCAGGAGTGTGGGTTGAAGTCCTCGGAGCACGAGACCCGAAGATCGAAAGACTTATGACCAATACGGAGCAAAGGGAAGAAACCGTCGGGGGACCGCTTTTTACCCCAGGACGAGAAAACTGAGTCCGGGGCATTCCCGCTCGCGTTTTCTTGGGACGAGCACCGGAAGTCCTCGAGCTCAGCCCGTTTCCTTCGCTGCAAGTGCATTTCCAGTGGTTTCTGACACCGGACGAGCGTTCGCCACTCGTTGGAAGCTTCGGCCATCTTTTGGACCGTTTTGGGTCGCACCACAGTTCTCCCTCCAACGAGCTCGCTTCCCGACCTATACCTCCGGAAAACGTGTCAGGGAGCATGCCAGGAGTGTGGGTTGAAGTCCTCGGAGCACGAGACCCGAAGATCGAAAGACTTATGACCAATACGGAGCAAAGGGAAGAAACCGTCGGGGGACCGCTTTTTACCCCAGGACGAGAAAACTGAGTCCGGGGCATTCCCGCTCGCGTTTTCTTGGGACGAGCACCGGAAGTCCTCGAGCTCAGCCCGTTTCCTTCGCTGCAAGTGCATTTCCAGTGGTTTCTGACACCGGACGAGCGTTCGGCACTCGTTGGAAGCTTCGGCCATCTTTTGGACCGTTTTGGGTCGCACCACAGTTCTCCCTCCAACGAGCTCGCTTCCCGACCTATACCTCCGGAAAACGTGTCAGGGAGCATGCCAGGAGTGTGGGTTGAAGTCCTCGGAGCACGAGACCCGAAGATCGAAAGACTTATGACCAATACGGAGCAAAGGGAAGAAACCGTCGGGGGACCGCTTTTTACCCCAGGACGAGAAAACTGAGTCCGGGGCATTCCCGCTCGCGTTTTCTTGGGACGAGCACCGGAAGTCCTCGAGCTCAGCCCGTTTCCTTCGCTGCAAGTGCATTTCCAGTGGTTTCTGACACCGGACGAGCGTTCGCCACTCGTTGGAAGCTTCGGCCATCTTTTGGACCGTTTTGGGTCGCACCACAGTTCTCCCTCCAACGAGCTCGCTTCCCGACCTATACCTCCGGAAAACGTGTCAGGGAGCATACCAGGAGTGTGGGTTGAAGTCCTCGGAGCACGAGACCCGAAGATCGAAAGACTTATGACCAATACGGAGCAAAGGGAAGAAACCGTCGGGGGACCGCTTTTTACCCCAGGACGAGAAAACTGAGTCCGGGGCATTCCCGCTCGCGTTTTCTTGGGACGAGCACCGGAAGTCCTCGAGCTCAGCCCGTTTCCTTCGCTGCAAGTGCATTTCCAGTGGTTTCTGACACCGGACGAGCGTTCGGCACTCGTTGGAAGCTTCGGCCATCTTTTGGACCGTTTTGGGTCGCACCACAGTTCTCCCTCCAACGAGCTCGCTTCCCGACCTATACCTCCGGAAAACGTGTCAGGGAGCATGCCAGGAGTGTGGGTTGAAGTCCTCGGAGCACGAGACCCGAAGATCGAAAGACTTATGACCAATACGGAGCAAAGGGAAGAAACCGTCGGGGGACCGCTTTTTACCCCAGGACGAGAAAACTGAGTCCGGGGCATTCCCGCTCGCGTTTTCTTGGGACGAGCACTGGAAGTCCTCGAGCTCAGCCCGTTTCCTTCGCTGCAAGTGCATTTCCAGTGGTTTCTGACACCGGACGAGCGTTCGCCACTCGTTGGAAGCTTCGGCCATCTTTTGGACCGTTTTGGGTCGCACCACAGTTCTCCCTCCAACGAGCTCGCTTCCCGACCTATACCTCCGGAAAACGTGTCAGGGAGCATGCCAGGAGTGTGGGTTGAAGTCCTCGGAGCACGAGACCCGAAGATCGAAAGACTTATGACCAATACGGAGCAAAGGGAAGAAACCGTCGGGGACCGCTTTTTACCCCAGGACGAGAAAACTGAGTCCGGGGCATTCCCGCTCGCGTTTTCTTGGGACGAGCACCGGAAGTCCTCGAGCTCAGCCCGTTTCCTTCGCTGCAAGTGCATTTCCAGTGGTTTCTGACACCGGACGAGCGTTCGCCACTCGTTGGAAGCTTCGGCCATCTTTTGGACCGTTTTGGGTCGCACCACAGTTCTCCCTCCAACGAGCTCGCTTCCCGACCTATACCTCCGGAAAACGTGTCAGGGAGCATGCCAGGAGTGTGGGTTGAAGTCCTCGGAGCACGAGACCCGAAGATCGAAAGACTTATGACCAATACGGAGCAAAGGGAAGAAACCGTCGGGGGACCGCTTTTTACCCCAGGACGAGAAAACTGAGTCCGGGGCATTCCCGCTCGCGTTTTTTTGGGACGAGCACCGGAAGTCCTCGAGCTCAGCCCGTTTCCTTCGCTGCAAGTGCATTTCCAGTGGTTTCTGACACCGGACGAGCGTTCGGCACTCGTTGGAAGCTTCGGCCATCTTTTGGACCGTTTTGGGTCGCACCACAGTTCTCCCTCCAACGAGCTCGCTTCCCGACCTATACCTCCGGAAAACGTGTCAGGGAGCATGCCAGGAGTGTGGGTTGAAGTCCTCGGAGCACGAGACCTGAAGATCGAAAGACTTATGACCAATACGGAGCAAAGGGAAGAAACCGTCGGGGGACCGCTTTTTACCCCAGGACGAGAAAACTGAGTCCGGGGCATTCCCGCTCGCGTTTTCTTGGGACGAGCACCGGAAGTCCTCGAGCTCAGCCCGTTTCCTTCGCTGCAAGTGCATTTCCAGTGGTTTCTGACACCGGACGAGCGTTCGGCACTCGTTGGAAGCTTCGGCCATCTTTTGGACCGTTTTGGGTCGCACCAGAGTTCTCCCTCCAACGAGCTCGCTTCCCGACCTATACCTCCGGAAAATGTGTCAGGGAGCATGCCAGGAGTGTGGGTTGAAGTCCTCGGAGCACGAGACCCGAAGATCGAAAGACTTATGACCAATACGGAGCAAAGGGAAGAAACCGTCGGGGGACCGCTTTTTACCCCAGGACGAGAAAACTGAGTCCGGGGCATTCCCGCTCGCGTTTTCTTGGGACGAGCACCGGAAGCCCTCGAGCTCAGCCCGTTTCCTTCGCTGCAAGTGCATTTCCAGTGGTTTCTGACACCGGACGAGCGTTCGGCACTCGTTGGAAGCTTCGGCCATCTTTTGGACCGTTTTGGGTCGCACCACAGTTCTCCCTCCAACGAGCTCGCTTCCCGACCTATACCTCCGGAAAACGTGTCAGGGAGCATGCCAGGAGTGTGGGTTGAAGTCCTCGGAGCACGAGACCCGAAGACCGAAAGACTTATGACCAATACGGAGCAAAGGGAAGAAACCGTCGGGGGACCGCTTTTTACCCCAGGACGAGAAAACTGAGTCCGGGGCATTCCCGCTCGCGTTTTCTTGGGACGAGCACCGGAAGTCCTCGAGCTCAGCCCGTTTCCTTCGCTGCAAGTGCATTTCCAGTGGTTTCTGACACCGGACGAGCGTTCGGCACTCGTTGGAAGCTTCGGCCATCTTTTGGACCGTTTTGGGTCGCACCACAGTTCTCCCTCCAACGAGCTCGCTTCCCGACCTATACCTCCGGAAAACGTGTCAGGGAGCATGCCAGGAGTGTGGGTTGAAGTCCTCGGAGCACGAGACCCGAAGATCGAAAGACTTATGACCAATACGGAGCAAAGGGAAGAAACCGTCGGGGGACCGCTTTTTACCCCAGGACGAGAAAACTGAGTCCGGGGCATTCCCGCTCGCGTTTTCTTGGGACGAGCACCGGAAGTCCTCGAGCTCAGCCCGTTTCCTTCGCTGCAAGTGCATTTCCAGTGGTTTCTGACACCGGACGAGCGTTCGCCACTCGTTGGAAGCTTCGGCCATCTTTTGGACCGTTTTGGGTCGCACCACAGTTCTCCCTCCAACGAGCTCGCTTCCCGACCTATACCTCCGGAAAACGTGTCAGGGAGCATGCCAGGAGTGTGGGTTGAAGTCCTCGGAGCACGAGACCCGAAGATCGAAAGACTTATGACCAATACGGAGCAAAGGGAAGAAACCGTCGGGGGACCGCTTTTTACCCCAGGACGAGAAAACTGAGTCCGGGGCATTCCCGCTCGCGTTTTCTTGGGACGAGCACCGGAAGTCCTCGAGCTCAGCCCGTTTCCTTCGCTGCAAGTGCATTTCCAGTGGTTTCTGACACCGGACGAGCGTTCGCCACTCGTTGGAAGCTTCGGCCATCTTTTGGACCGTTTTGGGTCGCACCACAGTTCTCCCTCCAACGAGCTCGCTTCCCGACCTATACCTCCGGAAAACGTGTCAGGGAGCATGCCAGGAGTGTGGGTTGAAGTCCTCGGAGCACGAGACCCGAAGATCGAAAGACTTATGACCAATACGGAGCAAAGGGAAGAAACCGTCGGGGGACCGCTTTTTACCCCAGGACGAGAAAACTGAGTCCGGGGCATTCCCGCTCGCGTTTTCTTGGGACGAGCACCGGAAGTCCTCGAGCTCAGCCCGTTTCCTTCGCTGCAAGTGCATTTCCAGTGGTTTCTGACACCGAACGAGCGTTCGGCACTCGTTGGAAGCTTCGGCCATCTTTTGGACCGTTTTGGGTCGCACCACAGTTCTCCCTCCAACGAGCTCGCTTCCCGACCTATACCTCCGGAAAACGTGTCAGGGAGCATGCCAGGAGTGTGGGTTGAAGTCCTCGGAGCAGGAGACCCGAAGATCGAAAGACTTATGACCAATACGGAGCAAAGGGAAGAAACCGTCGGGGGACCGCTTTTTACCCCAGGACGAGAAAACTGAGTCCGGGGCATTCCCGCTCGCGTTTTCTTGGGACGAGCACCGGAAGTCCTCGAGCTCAGCCCGTTTCCTTCGCTGCAAGTGCATTTCCAGTGGTTTCTGACACCGGACGAGCGTTCGCCACTCGTTGGAAGCTTCGGCCATCTTTTGGACCGTTTTGTGTCGCACCACAGTTCTCCCTCCAACGAGCTCGCTTCCCGACCTATACCTCCGGAAAACGTGTCAGGGAGCATGCCAGGAGTGTGGGTTGAAGTCCTCGGAGCACGAGACCCGAAGATCGAAAGACTTATGACCAATACGGAGCAAAGGGAAGAAACCGTCGGGGGACCGCTTTTTACCCCAGGACGAGAAAACTGAGTCCGGGGCATTCCCGCTCGCGTTTTCTTGGGACGAGCACCGGAAGTCCTCGAGCTCAGCCCGTTTCCTTCGCTGCAAGTGCATTTCCAGTGGTTTCTGACACCGGACGAGCGTTCGCCACTCGTTGGAAGCTTCGGCCATCTTTTGGACCGTTTTGGGTCGCACCACAGTTCTCCCTCCAACGAGCTCGCTTCCCGACCTATACCTCCGGAAAACGTGTCAGGGAGCATGCCAGGAGTGTGGGTTGAAGTCCTCGGAGCACGAGACCCGAAGATCGAAAGACTTATGACCAATACGGAGCAAAGGGAAGAAACCGTCGGGGGACCGCTTTTTACCCCAGGACGAGAAAACTGAGTCCGGGGCATTCCCGCTCGCGTTTTCTTGGGACGAGCACCGGAAGTCCTCGAGCTCAGCCCGTTTCCTTCGCTGCAAGTGCATTTCCAGTGGTTTCTGACACCGGACGAGCGTTCGGCACTCGTTGGAAGCTTCGGCCATCTTTTGGACCGTTTTGGGTCGCACCACAGTTCTCCCTCCAACGAGCTCGCTTCCCGACCTATACCTCCGGAAAACGTGTCAGGGAGCATGCCAGGAGTGTGGGTTGAAGTCCTCGGAGCACGAGACCCGAAGATCGAAAGACTTATGACCAATACGGAGCAAAGGGAAGAAACCGTCGGGGGACCGCTTTTTACCCCAGGACGAGAAAACTGAGTCCGGGGCATTCCCGCTCGCGTTTTCTTGGGACGAGCACCGGAAGTCCTCGAGCTCAGCCCGTTTCCTTCGCTGCAAGTGCATTTCCAGTGGTTTCTGACACCGGACGAGCGTTCGCCACTCGTTGGAAGCTTCGGCCATCTTTTGGACCGTTTTGGGTCGCACCACAGTTCTCCCTCCAACGAGCTCGCTTCCCGACCTATACCTCCGGAAAACGTGTCAGGGAGCATGCCAGGAGTGTGGGTTGAAGTCCTCGGAGCACGAGACCCGAAGATCGAAAGACTTATGACCAATACGGAGCAAAGGGAAGAAACCGTCGGGGGACCGCTTTTTACCCCAGGACGAGAAAACTGAGTCCGCGGCATTCCCGCTCGCGTTTTCTTGGGACGAGCACCGGAAGTCCTCGAGCTCAGCCCGTTTCCTTCGCTGCAAGTGCATTTCCAGTGGTTTCTGACACCGGACGAGCATTCGCCACTCGTTGGAAGCTTCGGCCATCTTTTGGACCGTTTTGGGTCGCACCACAGTTCTCCCTCCAACGAGCTCGCTTCCCGACCTATACCTCCGGAAAACGTGTCAGGGAGCATGCCAGGAGTGTGGGTTGAAGTCCTCGGAGCACGAGACCCGAAGATCGAAAGACTTATGACCAATACGGAGCAAAGGGAAGAAACCGTCGGGGGACCGCTTTTTACCCCAGGACGAGAAAACTGAGTCCGGGGCATTCCCGCTCGCGTTTTCTTGGGACGAGCACCGGAAGTCCTCGAGCTCAGCCCGTTTCCTTCGCTGCAAGTGCATTTCCAGTGGTTTCTGACACCGGACGAGCGTTCGGCACTCGTTGGAAGCTTCGGCCATCTTTTGGACCGTTTTGGGTCGCACCACAGTTCTCCCTCCAACGAGCTCGCTTCCCGACCTATACCTCCGGAAAACGTGTCAGGGAGCATGCCAGGAGTGTGGGTTGAAGTCCTCGGAGCAGGAGACCCGAAGATCAAAAGACTTATGACCAATACGGAGCAAAGGGAAGAAACCGTCGGGGGACCGCTTTTTACCCCAGGACGAGAAAACTGAGTCCGGGGCATTCCCGCTCGCGTTTTCTTGGGACGAGCACCGGAAGTCCTCGAGCTCAGCCCGTTTCCTTCGCTGCAAGTGCATTTCCAGTGGTTTCTGACACCGGACGAGCGTTCGCCACTCGTTGGAAGCTTCGGCCATCTTTTGGACCGTTTTGGGTCGCACCACAGTTCTCCCTCCAACGAGCTCGCTTCCCGACCTATACCTCCAGAAAACGTGTCAGGGAGCATGCCAGGAGTGTGGGTTGAAGTCCTCGGAGCACGAGACCCGAAGATCGAAAGACTTATGACCAATACGGAGCAAAGGGAAGAAACCGTCGGGGGACCGCTTTTTACCCCAGGACGAGAAAACTGAGTCCGGGGCATTCCCGCTCGCGTTTTCTTGGGACGAGCACCGGAAGTCCTCGAGCTCAGCCCGTTTCCTTCGCTGCAAGTGCATTTCCAGTGGTTTCTGACACCGGACGAGCGTTCGGCACTCGTTGGAAGCTTCGGCCATCTTTTGGACCGTTTTGGGTCGCACCACAGTTCTCCCTCCAACGAGCTCGCTTCCCGACCTATACCTCCGGAAAACGTGTCAGGGAGCATGCCAGGAGTGTGGGTTGAAGTCCTCGGAGCACGAGACCCGAAGATCGAAAGACTTATGACCAATACGGAGCAAAGGGAAGAAACCGTCGGGGGACCGCTTTTTACCCCAGGACGAGAAAACTGAGTCCGGGGCATTCCCGCTCGCGTTTTCTTGGGACGAGCACCGGAAGTCCTCGAGCTCAGCCCGTTTCCTTCGCTGCAAGTGCATTTCCAGTGGTTTCTGACACCGGACGAGCGTTCGCCACTCGTTGGAAGCTTCGGCCATCTTTTGGACCGTTTTGGGTCGCACCACAGTTCTCCCTCCAACGAGCTCGCTTCCCGACCTATACCTCCGGAAAACGTGTCAGGGAGCATGCCAGGAGTGTGGGTTGAAGTCCTCGGAGCACGAGACCCGAAGATCGAAAGACTTATGACCAATACGGAGCAAAGGGAAGAAACCGTCGGGGGACCGCTTTTTACCCCAGGACGAGAAAACTGAGTCCGGGGCATTCCCGCTCGCGTTTTCTTGGGACGAGCACCGGAAGTCCTCGAGCTCAGCCCGTTTCCTTCGCTGCAAGTGCATTTCCAGTGGTTTCTGACACCGGACGAGCGTTCGCCACTCGTTGGAAGCTTCGGCCATCTTTTGGACCGTTTTGGGTCGCACCACAGTTCTCCCTCCAACGAGCTCGCTTCCCGACCTATACCTCCGGAAAACGTGTCAGGGAGCATGCCAGGAGTGTGGGTTGAAGTCCTCGGAGCACGAGACCCGAAGATCGAAAGACTTATGACCAATACGGAGCAAAGGGAAGAAACCGTCGGGGGACCGCTTTTTACCCCAGGACGAGAAAACTGAGTCCGGGGCATTCCCGCTCGCGTTTTCTTGGGACGAGCACCGGAAGTCCTCGAGCTCAGCCCGTTTCCTTCGCTGCAAGTGCATTTCCAGTGGTTTCTGACACCGACCGAGCGTTCGCCACTCGTTGGAAGCTTCGGCCATCTTTTGGACCGTTTTGGGTCGCACCACAGTTCTCCCTCCAACGAGCTCGCTTCCCGACCTATACCTCCGGAAAACGTGTCAGGGAGCATGCCAGGAGTGTGGGTTGAAGTCCTCGGAGCACGAGACCCGAAGATCGAAAGACTTATGACCAATACGGAGCAAAGGGAAGAAACCGTCGGGGGACCGCTTTTTACCCCAGGACGAGAAAACTGAGTCCGGGGCATTCCCGCTCGCGTTTTCTTGGGACGAGCACCGGAAGTCCTCGAGCTCAGCCCGTTTCCTTCGCTGCAAGTGCATTTCCAGTGGTTTCTGACACCGGACGAGCGTTCGCCACTCGTTGGAAGCTTCGGCCATCTTTTGGACCGTTTTGGGTCGCACCACAGTTCTCCCTCCAACGAGCTCGCTTCCCGACCTATACCTCCGGAAAACGTGTCAGGGAGCATGCCAGGAGTGTGGGTTGAAGTCCTCGGAGCACGAGACCCGAAGATCGAAAGACTTATGACCAATACGGAGCAAAGGGAAGAAACCGTCGGGGGACCGCTTTTTACCCCAGGACGAGAAAACTGAGTCCGGGGCATTCCCGCTCGCGTTTTCTTGGGACGAGCACCGGAAGTCCTCGAGCTCAGCCCGTTTCCTTCGCTGCAAGTGCATTTCCAGTGGTTTCTGACACCGGACGAGCGTTCGCCACTCGTTGGAAGCTTCGGCCATCTTTTGGACCGTTTTGGGTCGCACCACAGTTCTCCCTCCAACGAGCTCGCTTCCCGACCTATACCTCCGGAAAACGTGTCAGGGAGCATGCCAGGAGTGTGGGTTGAAGTCCTCGGAGCACGAGACCCGAAGATCGAAAGACTTATGACCAATACGGAGCAAAGGGAAGAAACCGTCGGGGGACCGCTTTTTACCCCAGGACGAGAAAACTGAGTCCGGGGCATTCCCGCTCGCGTTTTCTTGGGACGAGCACCGGAAGTCCTTGAGCTCAGCCCGTTTCCTTCGCTGCAAGTGCATTTCCAGTGGTTTCTGACACCGGACGAGCGTTCGCCACTCGTTGGAAGCTTCGGCCATCTTTTGGACCGTTTTGGGTCGCACCACAGTTCTCCCTCCAACGAGCTCGCTTCCCGACCTATACCTCCGGAAAACGTGTCAGGGAGCATGCCAGGAGTGTGGGTTGAAGTCCTCGGAGCACGAGACCCGAAGATCGAAAGACTTATGACCAATACGGAGCAAAGGGAAGAAACCGTCGGGGGACCGCTTTTTACCCCAGGACGAGAAAACTGAGTCCGGGACATTCCCGCTCGCGTTTTCTTGGGACGAGCACCGGAAGTCCTCGAGCTCAGCCCGTTTCCTTCGCTGCAAGTGCATTTCCAGTGGTTTCTGACACCGACCGAGCGTTCGCCACTCGTTGGAAGCTTCGGCCATCTTTTGGACCGTTTTGGGTCGCACCACAGTTCTCCCTCCAACGAGCTCGCTTCCCGACCTATACCTCCGGAAAACGTGTCAGGGAGCATGCCAGGAGTGTGGGTTGAAGTCCTCGGAGCACGAGACCCGAAGATCGAAAGACTTATGACCAATACGGAGCAAAGGGAAGAAACCGTCGGGGGACCGCTTTTTACCCCAGGACGAGAAAACTGAGTCCGGGGCATTCCCGCTCGCGTTTTCTTGGGACGAGCACCGGAAGTCCTCGAGCTCCGCCCGTTTCCTTCGCTGCAAGTGCATTTCCAGTGGTTTCTGACACCGGACGAGCGTTCGCCACTCGTTGGAAGCTTCGGCCATCTTTTGGACCGTTTTGGGTCGCACCACAGTTCTCCCTCCAACGAGCTCGCTTCCCGACCTATACCTCCGGAAAACGTGTCAGGGAGCATGCCAGGAGTGTGGGTTGAAGTCCTCGGAGCACGAGACCCGAAGATCGAAAGACTTATGACCAATACGGAGCAAAGGGAAGAAACCGTCGGGGGACCGCTTTTTACCCCAGGACGAGAAAACTGAGTCCGGGGCATTCCCGCTCGCGTTTTCTTGGGACGAGCACCGGAGGTCCTCGAGCTCAGCCCGTTTCCTTCGCTGCAAGTGCATTTCCAGTGGTTTCTGACACCGACCGAGCGTTCGCCACTCGTTGGAAGCTTCGGCCATCTTTTGGACCGTTTTGGGTCGCACCACAGTTCTCCCTCCAACGAGCTCGCTTCCCGACCTATACCTCCGGAAAACGTGTCAGGGAGCATGCCAGGAGTGTGGGTTGAAGTCCTCGGAGCACGAGACCCGAAGATCGAAAGACTTATGACCAATACGGAGCAAAGGGAAGAAACCGTCGGGGGACCGCTTTTTACCCCAGGACGAGAAAACTGAGTCCGGGGCATTCCCGCTCGCGTTTTCTTGGGACGAGCACCGGAAGTCCTCGAGCTCAGCCCGTTTCCTTCGCTGCAAGTGCATTTCCAGTGGTTTCTGACACCGGACGAGCGTTCGCCACTCGTTGGAAGCTTCGGCCATCTTTTGGACCGTTTTGGGTCGCACCACAGTTCTCCCTCCAACGAGCTCGCTTCCCGACCTATACCTCCGGAAAACGTGTCAGGGAGCATGCCAGGAGTGTGGGTTGAAGTCCTCGGAGCACGAGACCCGAAGATCGAAAGACTTATGACCAATACGGAGCAAAGGGAAGAAACCGTCGGGGGACCGCTTTTTACCCCAGGACGAGAAAACTGAGTCCGGGGCATTCCCGCTCGCGTTTTCTTGGGACGAGCACCGGAAGTCCTCGAGCTCAGCCCGTTTCCTTCGCTGCAAGTGCATTTCCAGTGGTTTCTGACACCGGACGAGCGTTCGGCACTCGTTGGAAGCTTCGGCCATCTTTTGGACCGTTTTGGGTCGCACCACAGTTCTCCCTCCAACGAGCTCGCTTCCCGACCTATACCTCCGGAAAACGTGTCAGGGAGCATGCCAGGAGTGTGGGTTGAAGTCCTCGGAGCACGAGACCCGAAGATCGAAAGACTTATGACCAATACGGAGCAAAGGGAAGAAACCGTCGGGGGACCGCTTTTTACCCCAGGACGAGAAAACTGAGTCCGGGGCATTCCCGCTCGCGTTTTCTTGGGACGAGCACCGGAAGTCCTCGAGCTCAGCCCGTTTCCTTCGCTGCAAGTGCATTTCCAGTGGTTTCTGACACCGACCGAGCGTTCGCCACTCGTTGGAAGCTTCGGCCATCTTTTGGACCGTTTTGGGTCGCACCACAGTTCTCCCTCCAACGAGCTCGCTTCCCGACCTATACCTCCGGAAAACGTGTCAGGGAGCATGCCAGGAGTGTGGGTTGAAGTCCTCGGAGCACGAGACCCGAAGATCGAAAGACTTATGACCAATACGGAGCAAAGGGAAGAAACCGTCGGGGGACCGCTTTTTACCCCAGGACGAGAAAACTGAGTCCGGGGCATTCCCGCTCGCGTTTTCTTGGGACGAGCACCGGAAGTCCTCGAGCTCAGCCCGTTTCCTTCGCTGCAAGTGCATTTCCAGTGGTTTCTGACACCGGACGAGCGTTCGCCACTCGTTGGAAGCTTCGGCCATCTTTTGGACCGTTTTGGGTCGCACCACAGTTCTCCCTCCAACGAGCTCGCTTCCCGACCTATACCTCCGGAAAACGTGTCAGGGAGCATGCCAGGAGTGTGGGTTGAAGTCCTCGGAGCACGAGACCCGAAGATCGAAAGACTTATGACCAATACGGAGCAAAGGGAAGAAACCGTCGGGGGACCGCTTTTTACCCCAGGACGAGAAAACTGAGTCCGGGGCATTCCCGCTCGCGTTTTCTTGGGACGAGCACCGGAAGTCCTTGAGCTCAGCCCGTTTCCTTCGCTGCAAGTGCATTTCCAGTGGTTTCTGACACCGGACGAGCGTTCGCCACTCGTTGGAAGCTTCGGCCATCTTTTGGACCGTTTTGGGTCGCACCACAGTTCTCCCTCCAACGAGCTCGCTTCCCGACCTATACCTCCGGAAAACGTGTCAGGGAGCATGCCAGGAGTGTGGGTTGAAGTCCTCGGAGCACGAGACCCGAAGATCGAAAGACTTATGACCAATACGGAGCAAAGGGAAGAAACCGTCGGGGGACCGCTTTTTACCCCAGGACGAGAAAACTGAGTCCGGGGCATTCCCGCTCGCGTTTTCTTGGGACGAGCACCGGAAGTCCTCGAGCTCAGCCCGTTTCCTTCGCTGCAAGTGCATTTCCAGTGGTTTCTGACACCGGACGAGCGTTCGCCACTCGTTGGAAGCTTCGGCCATCTTTTGGACCGTTTTGGGTCGCACCACAGTTCTCCCTCCAACGAGCTCGCTTCCCGACCTATACCTCCGGAAAACGTGTCAGGGAGCATGCCAGGAGTGTGGGTTGAAGTCCTCGGAGCACGAGACCCGAAGATCGAAAGACTTATGACCAATACGGAGCAAAGGGAAGAAACCGTCGGGGGACCGCTTTTTACCCCAGGACGAGAAAACTGAGTCCGGGGCATTCCCGCTCGCGTTTTCTTGGGACGAGCACCGGAAGTCCTCGAGCTCCGCCCGTTTCCTTCGCTGCAAGTGCATTTCCAGTGGTTTCTGACACCGGACGAGCGTTCGCCACTCGTTGGAAGCTTCGGCCATCTTTTGGACCGTTTTGGGTCGCACCACAGTTCTCCCTCCAACGAGCTCGCTTCCCGACCTATACCTCCGGAAAACGTGTCAGGGAGCATGCCAGGAGTGTGGGTTGAAGTCCTCGGAGCACGAGACCCGAAGATCGAAAGACTTATGACCAATACGGAGCAAAGGGAAGAAACCGTCGGGGGACCGCTTTTTACCCCAGGACGAGAAAACTGAGTCCGGGGCATTCCCGCTCGCGTTTTCTTGGGACGAGCACCGGAGGTCCTCGAGCTCAGCCCGTTTCCTTCGCTGCAAGTGCATTTCCAGTGGTTTCTGACACCGACCGAGCGTTCGCCACTCGTTGGAAGCTTCGGCCATCTTTTGGACCGTTTTGGGTCGCACCACAGTTCTCCCTCCAACGAGCTCGCTTCCCGACCTATACCTCCGGAAAACGTGTCAGGGAGCATGCCAGGAGTGTGGGTTGAAGTCCTCGGAGCACGAGACCCGAAGATCGAAAGACTTATGACCAATACGGAGCAAAGGGAAGAAACCGTCGGGGGACCGCTTTTTACCCCAGGACGAGAAAACTGAGTCCGGGGCATTCCCGCTCGCGTTTTCTTGGGACGAGCACCGGAAGTCCTCGAGCTCAGCCCGTTTCCTTCGCTGCAAGTGCATTTCCAGTGGTTTCTGACACCGGACGAGCGTTCGCCACTCGTTGGAAGCTTCGGCCATCTTTTGGACCGTTTTGGGTCGCACCACAGTTCTCCCTCCAACGAGCTCGCTTCCCGACCTATACCTCCGGAAAACGTGTCAGGGAGCATGCCAGGAGTGTGGGTTGAAGTCCTCGGAGCACGAGACCCGAAGATCGAAAGACTTATGACCAATACGGAGCAAAGGGAAGAAACCGTCGGGGGACCGCTTTTTACCCCAGGACAAGAAAACTGAGTCCGGGGCATTCCCGCTCGCGTTTTCTTGGGACGAGCACCGGAAGTCCTCGAGCTCAGCCCGTTTCCTTCGCTGCAAGTGCATTTCCAGTGGTTTCTGACACCGGACGAGCGTTCGGCACTCGTTGGAAGCTTCGGCCATCTTTTGGACCGTTTTGGGTCGCACCACAGTTCTCCCTCCAACGAGCTCGCTTCCCGACCTATACCTCCGGAAAACGTGTCAGGGAGCATGCCAGGAGTGTGGGTTGAAGTCCTCGGAGCACGAGACCCGAAGATCGAAAGACTTATGACCAATACGGAGCAAAGGGAAGAAACCGTCGGGGGACCGCTTTTTACCCCAGGACGAGAAAACTGAGTCCGGGGCATTCCCGCTCGCGTTTTCTTGGGACGAGCACCGGAAGTCCTCGAGCTCAGCCCGTTTCCTTCGCTGCAAGTGCATTTCCAGTGGTTTCTGACACCGGACGAGCGTTCGCCACTCGTTGGAAGCTTCGGCCATCTTTTGGACCGTTTTGGGTCGCACCACAGTTCTCCCTCCAACGAGCTCGCTTCCCGACCTATACCTCCGGAAAACGTGTCAGGGAGCATGCCAGGAGTGTGGGTTGAAGTCCTCGGAGCACGAGACCCGAAGATCGAAAGACTTATGACCAATACGGAGCAAAGGGAAGAAACCGTCGGGGGACCGCTTTTTACCCCAATACGAGAAACCTGAGTCCGGGGCATTCCCGCTCGCGTTTTCTTGGGACGAGCACCGGAAGTCCTCGAGCTCAGCCCGTTTCCTTCGCTGCAAGTGCATTTCCAGTGGTTTCTGACACCGGACGAGCGTTCGGCACTCGTTGGAAGCTTCGGCCATCTTTTGGACCGTTTTGGGTCGCACCACAGTTCTCCCTCCAACGAGCTCGCTTCCCGACCTATACCTCCGGAAAACGTGTCAGGGAGCATGCCAGGAGTGTGGGTTGAAGTCCTCGGAGCACGAGACCCGAAGATCGAAAGACTTATGACCAATACGGAGCAAAGGGAAGAAACCGTCGGGGGACCGCTTTTTACCCCAGGACGAGAAAACTGAGTCCGGGGCATTCCCGCTCGCGTTTTCTTGGGACGAGCACCGGAAGTCCTCGAGCTCAGCCCGTTTCCTTCGCTGCAAGTGCATTTCCAGTGGTTTCTGACACCGGACGAGCGTTCGCCACTCGTTGGAAGCTTCGGCCATCTTTTGGACCGTTTTGGGTCGCACCACAGTTCTCCCTCCAACGAGCTCGCTTCCCGACCTATACCTCCGGAAAACGTGTCAGGGAGCATGCCAGGAGTGTGGGTTGAAGTCCTCGGAGCACGAGACCCGAAGATCGAAAGACTTATGACCAATACGGAGCAAAGGGAAGAAACCGTCGGGGGACCGCTTTTTACCCCAGGACGAGAAAACTGAGTCCGGGGCATTCCCGCTCGCGTTTTCTTGGGACGAGCACCGGAAGTTCTCGAGCTCAGCCCGTTTCCTTCGCTGCAAGTGCATTTCCAGTGGTTTCTGACACCGGACGAGCGTTCGCCACTCGTTGGAAGCTTCGGCCATATTTTGGACCGTTTTGGGTCGCACCACAGTTCTCCCTCCAACGAGCTCGCTTCCCGACCTATACCTCCGGAAAACGTGTCAGGGAGCATGCCAGGAGTGTGGGTTGAAGTCCTCGGAGCACGAGACCCGAAGATCGAAAGACTTATGACCAATACGGAGCAAAGGGAAGAAACCGTCGGGGGACCGCTTTTTACCCCAGGACGAGAAAACTGAGTCCGGGGCATTCCCGCTCGCGTTTTCTTGGGACGAGCACCGGAAGTCCTCGAGCTCCGCCCGTTTCCTTCGCTGCAAGTGCATTTCCAGTGGTTTCTGACACCGGACGAGCGTTCGCCACTCGTTGGAAGCTTCGGCCATCTTTTGGACCGTTTTGGGTCGCACCACAGTTCTCCCTCCAACGAGCTCGCTTCCCGACCTATACCTCCGGAAAACGTGTCAGGGAGCATGCCAGGAGTGTGGGTTGAAGTCCTCGGAGCACGAGACCCGAAGATCGAAAGACTTATGACCAATACGGAGCAAAGGGAAGAAACCGTCGGGGGACCGGTTTTTACCCCAGGACGAGAAAACTGAGTCCGGGGCATTCTCGCTCGCGTTTTCTTGGGACGAGCACCGGAAGTCCTCGAGCTCAGCCCGTTTCCTTCGCTGCAAGTGCATTTCCAGTGGTTTCTGACACCGGACGAGCGTTCGCCACTCGTTGGAAGCTTCGGCCATCTTTTGGACCGTTTTGGGTCGCACCACAGTTCTCCCTCCAACGAGCTCGCTTCCCGACCTATACCTCCGGAAAACGTGTCAGGGAGCATGCCAGGAGTGTGGGTTGAAGTCCTCGGAGCACGAGACCCGAAGATCGAAAGACTTATGACCAATACGGAGCAAAGGGAAGAAACCGTCGGGGGACCGGTTTTTACCCCAGGACGAGAAAACTGAGTCCGGGGCATTCCCGCTCGCGTTTTCTTGGGACGAGCACCGGAAGTCCTCGAGCTCAGCCCGTTTCCTTCGCTGCAAGTGCATTTCCAGTGGTTTCTGACACCGACCGAGCGTTCGCCACTCGTTGGAAGCTTCGGCCATCTTTTGGACCGTTTTGGGTCGCACCACAGTTCTCCCTCCAACGAGCTCGCTTCCCGACCTATACCTCCGGAAAACGTGTCAGGGAGCATGCCAGGAGTGTGGGTTGAAGTCCTCGGAGCACGAGACCCGAAGATCGAAAGACTTATGACCAATACGGAGCAAAGGGAAGAAACCGTCGGGGGACCGCTTTTTACCCCAGGACGAGAAAACTGAGTCCGGGGCATTCCCGCTCGCGTTTTCTTGGGACGAGCACCGGAAGTCCTCGAGCTCCGCCCGTTTCCTTCGCTGCAAGTGCATTTCCAGTGGTTTCTGACACCGGACGAGCGTTCGCCACTCGTTGGAAGCTTCGGCCATCTTTTGGACCGTTTTGGGTCGCACCACAGTTCTCCCTCCAACGAGCTCGCTTCCCGACCTATACCTCCGGAAAACGTGTCAGGGAGCATGCCAGGAGTGTGGGTTGAAGTCCTCGGAGCACGAGACCCGAAGATCGAAAGACTTATGACCAATACGGAGCAAAGGGAAGAAACCGTCGGGGGACCGCTTTTTACCCCAGGACGAGAAAACTGAGTCCGGGGCATTCCCGCTCGCGTTTTCTTGGGACGAGCACCGGAGGTCCTCGAGCTCAGCCCGTTTCCTTCGCTGCAAGTGCATTTCCAGTGGTTTCTGACACCGACCGAGCGTTCGCCACTCGTTGGAAGCTTCGGCCATCTTTTGGACCGTTTTGGGTCGCACCACAGTTCTCCCTCCAACGAGCTCGCTTCCCGACCTATACCTCCGGAAAACGTGTCAGGGAGCATGCCAGGAGTGTGGGTTGAAGTCCTCGGAGCACGAGACCCGAAGATCGAAAGACTTATGACCAATACGGAGCAAAGGGAAGAAACCGTCGGGGGACCGCTTTTTACCCCAGGACGAGAAAACTGAGTCCGGGGCATTCCCGCTCGCGTTTTCTTGGGACGAGCACCGGAAGTCCTCGAGCTCAGCCCGTTTCCTTCGCTGCAAGTGCATTTCCAGTGGTTTCTGACACCGGACGAGCGTTCGCCACTCGTTGGAAGCTTCGGCCATCTTTTGGACCGTTTTGGGTCGCACCACAGTTCTCCCTCCAACGAGCTCGCTTCCCGACCTATACCTCCGGAAAACGTGTCAGGGAGCATGCCAGGAGTGTGGGTTGAAGTCCTCGGAGCACGAGACCCGAAGATCGAAAGACTTATGACCAATACGGAGCAAAGGAAAGAAACCGTCGGGGGACCGCTTTTTACCCCAGGACGAGAAAACTGAGTCCGGGGCATTCCCGCTCGCGTTTTCTTGGGACGAGCACCGGAAGTCCTCGAGCTCAGCCCGTTTCCTTCGCTGCAAGTGCATTTCCAGTGGTTTCTGACACCGGACGAGCGTTCGGCACTCGTTGGAAGCTTCGGCCATCTTTTGGACCGTTTTGGGTCGCACCACAGTTCTCCCTCCAACGAGCTCGCTTCCCGACCTATACCTCCAGAAAACGTGTCAGGGAGCATGCCAGGAGTGTGGGTTGAAGTCCTCGGAGCACGAGACCCGAAGATCGAAAGACTTATGACCAATACGGAGCAAAGGGAAGAAACCGTCGGGGGACCGCTTTTTACCCCAGGACGAGAAAACTGAGTCCGGGGCATTCCCGCTCGCGTTTTCTTGGGACGAGCACCGGAAGTCCTCGAGCTCAGCCTGTTTCCTTCGCTGCAAGTGCATTTCCAGTGGTTTCTGACACCGGACGAGCGTTCGCCACTCGTTGGAAGCTTCGGCCATCTTTTGGACCGTTTTGGGTCGCACCACAGTTCTCCCTCCAACGAGCTCGCTTCCCGACCTATACCTCCGGAAAACGTGTCAGGGAGCATGCCAGGAGTGTGGGTTGAAGTCCTCGGAGCACGAGACCCGAAGATCGAAAGACTTATGACCAATACGGAGCAAAGGGAAGAAACCGTCGGGGGACCGCTTTTTACCCCAATACGAGAAACCTGAGTCCGGGGCATTCCCGCTCGCGTTTTCTTGGGACGAGCACCGGAAGTCCTCGAGCTCAGCCCGTTTCCTTCGCTGCAAGTGCATTTCCAGTGGTTTCTGACACCGGACGAGCGTTCGCCACTCGTTGGAAGCTTCGGCCATCTTTTGGACCGTTTTGGGTCGCACCACAGTTCTCCCTCCAACGAGCTCGCTTCCCGACCTATACCTCCGGAAAACGTGTCAGGGAGCATGCCAGGAGTGTGGGTTGAAGTCCTCGGAGCACGAGACCCGAAGATCGAAAGACTTATGACCAATACGGAGCAAAGGGAAGAAACCGTCGGGGGACCGCTTTTTACCCCAGGACGAGAAAACTGAGTCCGGGGCATTCCCGCTCGCGTTTTCTTGGGACGAGCACCGGAAGTCCTCGAGCTCAGCCCGTTTCCTTCGCTGCAAGTGCATTTCCAGTGGTTTCTGACACCGGACGAGCGTTCGCCACTCGTTGGAAGCTTCGGCCATCTTTTGGACCGTTTTGGGTCGCACCACAGTTCTCCCTCCAACGAGCTCGCTTCCCGACCTATACCTCCGGAAAACGTGTCAGGGAGCATGCCAGGAGTGTGGGTTGAAGTCCTCGGAGCACGAGACCCGAAGATCGAAAGACTTATGACCAATACGGAGCAAAGGAAAGAAACCGTCGGGGGACCGCTTTTTACCCCAGGACGAGAAAACTGAGTCCGGGGCATTCCCGCTCGCGTTTTCTTGGGACGAGCACCGGAAGTCCTCGAGCTCAGCCCGTTTCCTTCGCTGCAAGTGCATTTCCAGTGGTTTCTGACACCGGACGAGCGTTCGGCACTCGTTGGAAGCTTCGGCCATCTTTTGGACCGTTT
Organism: Cucumis melo; assembly: GCF_025177605.1. Lineage (NCBI taxonomy): Eukaryota > Viridiplantae > Streptophyta > Magnoliopsida > Cucurbitales > Cucurbitaceae > Cucumis > Cucumis melo. Next base: position 40,627 of record NW_026123854.1, read on the forward strand.
TGGGTCGCACCACAGTTCTCCCTCCAACGAGCTCGCTTCCCGACCTATACCTCCAGAAAACGTGTCAGGGAGCATGCCAGGAGTGTGGGTTGAAGTCCTCGGAGCACGAGACCCGAAGATCGAAAGACTTATGACCAATACGGAGCAAAGGGAAGAAACCGTCGGGGGACCGCTTTTTACCCCAGGACGAGAAAACTGAGTCCGGGGCATTCCCGCTCGCGTTTTCTTGGGACGAGCACCGGAAGTCCTCGAGCTCAGCCTGTTTCCTTCGCTGCAAGTGCATTTCCAGTGGTTTCTGACACCGGACGAGCGTTCGCCACTCGTTGGAAGCTTCGGCCATCTTTTGGACCGTTTTGGGTCGCACCACAGTTCTCCCTCCAACGAGCTCGCTTCCCGACCTATACCTCCGGAAAACGTGTCAGGGAGCATGCCAGGAGTGTGGGTTGAAGTCCTCGGAGCACGAGACCCGAAGATCGAAAGACTTATGACCAATACGGAGCAAAGGGAAGAAACCGTCGGGGGACCGCTTTTTACCCCAATACGAGAAACCTGAGTCCGGGGCATTCCCGCTCGCGTTTTCTTGGGACGAGCACCGGAAGTCCTCGAGCTCAGCCCGTTTCCTTCGCTGCAAGTGCATTTCCAGTGGTTTCTGACACCGGACGAGCGTTCGCCACTCGTTGGAAGCTTCGGCCATCTTTTGGACCGTTTTGGGTCGCACCACAGTTCTCCCTCCAACGAGCTCGCTTCCCGACCTATACCTCCGGAAAACGTGTCAGGGAGCATGCCAGGAGTGTGGGTTGAAGTCCTCGGAGCACGAGACCCGAAGATCGAAAGACTTATGACCAATACGGAGCAAAGGGAAGAAACCGTCGGGGGACCGCTTTTTACCCCAGGACGAGAAAACTGAGTCCGGGGCATTCCCGCTCGCGTTTTCTTGGGACGAGCACCGGAAGTCCTCGAGCTCAGCCCGTTTCCTTCGCTGCAAGTGCATTTCCAGTGGTTTCTGACACCGGACGAGCGTTCGCCACTCGTTGGAAGCTTCGGCCATCTTTTGGACCGTTTTGGGTCGCACCACAGTTCTCCCTCCAACGAGCTCGCTTCCCGACCTATACCTCCGGAAAACGTGTCAGGGAGCATGCCAGGAGTGTGGGTTGAAGTCCTCGGAGCACGAGACCCGAAGATCGAAAGACTTATGACCAATACGGAGCAAAGGGAAGAAACCGTCGGGGGACCGCTTTTTACCCCAGGACGAGAAAACTGAGTCCGGGGCATTCCCGCTCGCGTTTTCTTGGGACGAGCACCGGAAGTCCTCGAGCTCCGCCCGTTTCCTTCGCTGCAAGTGCATTTCCAGTGGTTTCTGACACCGGACGAGCGTTCGCCACTCGTTGGAAGCTTCGGCCATCTTTTGGACCGTTTTGGGTCGCACCACAGTTCTCCCTCCAACGAGCTCGCTTCCCGACCTATACCTCCGGAAAACGTGTCAGGGAGCATGCCAGGAGTGTGGGTTGAAGTCCTCGGAGCACGAGACCCGAAGATCGAAAGACTTATGACCAATACGGAGCAAAGGGAAGAAACCGTCGGGGGACCGGTTTTTACCCCAGGACGAGAAAACTGAGTCCGGGGCATTCTCGCTCGCGTTTTCTTGGGACGAGCACCGGAAGTCCTCGAGCTCAGCCCGTTTCCTTCGCTGCAAGTGCATTTCCAGTGGTTTCTGACACCGGACGAGCGTTCGCCACTCGTTGGAAGCTTCGGCCATCTTTTGGACCGTTTTGGGTCGTACCACAGTTCTCCCTCCAACGAGCTCGCTTCCCGACCTATACCTCCGGAAAACGTGTCAGGGAGCATGCCAGGAGTGTGGGTTGAAGTCCTCGGAGCACGAGACCCGAAGATCGAAAGACTTATGACCAATACGGAGCAAAGGGAAGAAACCGTCGGGGGACCGCTTTTTACCCCAGGACGAGAAAACTGAGTCCGGGGCATTCCCGCTCGCGTTTTCTTGGGACGAGCACCGGAAGTCCTCGAGCTCAGCCCGTTTCCTTCGCTGCAAGTGCATTTCCAGTGGTTTCTGACACCGGACGAGCGTTCGCCACTCGTTGGAAGCTTCGGCCATCTTTTGGACCGTTTTGGGTCGCACCACAGTTCTCCCTCCAACGAGCTCGCTTCCCGACCTATACCTCCGGAAAACGTGTCAGGGAGTATGCCAGGAGTGTGGGTTGAAGTCCTCGGAGCACGAGACCCGAAGATCGAAAGACTTATGACCAATACGGAGCAAAGGGAAGAAACCGTCGGGGGACCGCTTTTTACCCCAGGACGAGAAAACTGAGTCCGGGGCATTCCTGCTCGCGTTTTCTTGGGACGAGCACCGGAAGTCCTCGAGCTCAGCCCGTTTCCTTCGCTGCAAGTGCATTTCCAGTGGTTTCTGACACCGGACGAGCGTTCGGCACTCGTTGGAAGCTTCGGCCATCTTTTGGACCGTTTTGGGTCGCACCACAGTTCTCCCTCCAACGAGCTCGCTTCCCGACCTATACCTCCGGAAAACGTGTCAGGGAGCATGCCAGGAGTGTGGGTTGAAGTCCTCGGAGCACGAGACCCGAAGATCGAAAGACTTATGACCAATACGGAGCAAAGGGAAGAAACCGTCGGGGGACCGCTTTTTATCCCAGGACGAGAAAACTGAGTCCGGGGCATTCCCGCTCGCGTTTTCTTGGGACGAGCACCGGAAGTCCTCGAGCTCAGCCCGTTTCCTTCGCTGCAAGTGCATTTCCAGTGGTTTCTGACACCGGACGAGCGTTCGGCACTCGTTGGAAGCTTCGGCCATCTTTTGGACCGTTTTGGGTCGCAACACAGTTCTCCCTCCAACGAGCTCGCTTCCCGACCTATACCTCCGGAAAACGTGTCAGGGAGCATGCCAGGAGTGTGGGTTGAAGTCCTCGGAGCACGAGACCCGAAGATCGAAAGACTTATGACCAATACGGAGCAAAGGGAAGAAACCGTCGGGGGACCGCTTTTTACCCCAGGACGAGAAAACTGAGTCCGGGGCATTCCCGCTCGCGTTTTCTTGGGACGAGCACCGGAAGTCCTCGAGCTCAGCCCGTTTCCTTCGCTGCAAGTGCATTTCCAGTGGTTTCTGACACCGGACGAGCGTTCGCCACTCGTTGGAAGCTTCGGCCATCTTTTGGACCGTTTTGGGTCGCACCACAGTTCTCCCTCCAACGAGCTCGCTTCCCGACCTATACCTCCGGAAAACGTGTCAGGGAGCATGCCAGGAGTGTGGGTTGAAGTCCTCGGAGCACGAGACCCGAAGATCGAAAGACTTATGACCAATACGGAGCAAAGGGAAGAAACCGTCGGGGGACCGCTTTTTACCCCAGGACGAGAAAACTGAGTCCGAGGCATTCCTGCTCGCGTTTTCTTGGGACGAGCACCGGAAGTCCTCGAGCTCAGCCCGTTTCCTTCGCTGCAAGTGCATTTCCAGTGGTTTCTGACACCGGACGAGCGTTCGGCACTCGTTGGAAGCTTCGGCCATCTTTTGGACCGTTTTGGGTCGCACCACAGTTCTCCCTCCAACGAGCTCGCTTCCCGACCTATACCTCCGGAAAACGTGTCAGGGAGCATGCCAGGAGTGTGGGTTGAAGTCCTCGGAGCACGAGACCCGAAGATCGAAAGACTTATGACCAATACGGAGCAAAGGGAAGAAACCGTCGGGGGACCGCTTTTTATCCCAGGACGAGAAAACTGAGTCCGGGGCATTCCCGCTCGCGTTTTCTTGGGACGAGCACCGGAAGTCCTCGAGCTCAGCCCGTTTCCTTCGCTGCAAGTGCATTTCCAGTGGTTTCTGACACCGGACGAGCGTTCGGCACTCGTTGGAAGCTTCGGCCATCTTTTGGACCGTTTTGGGTCGCACCACAGTTCTCCCTCCAACGAGCTCGCTTCCCGACCTATACCTCCGGAAAACGTGTCAGGGAGCATGCCAGGAGTGTGGGTTGAAGTCCTCGGAGCACGAGACCCGAAGATCGAAAGACTTATGACCAATACGGAGCAAAGGGAAGAAACCGTCGGGGGACCGCTTTTTACCCCAGGACGAGAAAACTGAGTCCGGGGCATTCCCGCTCGCGTTTTCTTGGGACGAGCACCGGAAGTCCTCGAGCTCAGCCCGTTTCCTTCGCTGCAAGTGCATTTCCAGTGGTTTCTGACACCGACCGAGCGTTCGCCACTCGTTGGAAGCTTCGGCCATCTTTTGGACTGTTTTGGGTCGCACCACAGTTCTCCCTCCAACGAGCTCGCTTCCCGACCTATACCTCCGGAAAACGTGTCAGGGAGCATGCCAGGAGTGTGGGTTGAAGTCCTCGGAGCACGAGACCCGAAGATCGAAAGACTTATGACCAATACGGAGCAAAGGGAAGAAACCGTCGGGGGACCGCTTTTTACCCCAGGACGAGAAAACTGAGTCCGGGGCATTCCCGCTCGCGTTTTCTTGGGACGAGCACCGGAAGTCCTCGAGCTCAGCCCGTTTCCTTCGCTGCAAGTGCATTTCCAGTGGTTTCTGACACCGGACGAGCGTTCGCCACTCGTTGGAAGCTTCGGCCATCTTTTGGACCGTTTTGGGTCGCACCACAGTTCTCCCTCCAACGAGCTCGCTTCCCGACCTATACCTCCGGAAAACGTGTCAGGGAGCATGCCAGGAGTGTGGGTTGAAGTCCTCGGAGCACGAGACCCGAAGATCGAAAGACTTATGACCAATACGGAGCAAAGGGAAGAAACCGTCGGGGGACCGCTTTTTACCCCAGGACGAGAAAACTGAGTCCGGGGCATTCCCGCTCGCGTTTTCTTGGGACGAGCACCGGAAGTCCTCGAGCTCAGCCCGTTTCCTTCGCTGCAAGTGCATTTCCAGTGGTTTCTGACACCGGACGAGCGTTCGGCACTCGTTGGAAGCTTCGGCCATCTTTTGGACCGTTTTGGGTCGCACCACAGTTCTCCCTCCAACGAGCTCGCTTCCCGACCTATACCTCCGGAAAACGTGTCAGGGAGCATGCCAGGAGTGTGGGTTGAAGTCCTCGGAGCACGAGACCCGAAGATCGAAAGACTTATGACCAATACGGAGCAAAGGGAAGAAACCGTCGGGGGACCGCTTTTTACCCTAGGACGAGAAAACTGAGTCCGGGGCATTCCCGCTCGCGTTTTCTTGGGACGAGCACCGGAAGTCCTCGAGCTCAGCCCGTTTCCTTCGCTGCAAGTGCATTTCCAGTGGTTTCTGACACCGGACGAGCGTTCGCCACTCGTTGGAAGCTTCGGCCATCTTTTGGACCGTTTTGGGTCGCACCACAGTTCTCCCTCCAACGAGCTCGCTTCCCGACCTATACCTCCGGAAAACGTGTCAGGGAGCATGCCAGGAGTGTGGGTTGAAGTCCTCGGAGCACGAGACCCGAAGATCGAAAGACTTATGACCAATACGGAGCAAAGGGAAGAAACCGTCGGGGGACCGCTTTTTACCCCAGGACGAGAAAACTGAGTCCGGGGCATTCCCGCTCGCGTTTTCTTGGGACGAGCACCGGAAGTCCTCGAGCTCAGCCCGTTTCCTTCGCTGCAAGTGCATTTCCAGTGGTTTCTGACACCGGACGAGCGTTCGCCACTCGTTGGAAGCTTCGGCCATCTTTTGGACCGTTTTGGGTCGCACCACAGTTCTCCCTCCAACGAGCTCGCTTCCCGACCTATACCTCCGGAAAACGTGTCAGGGAGCATGCCAGGAGTGTGGGTTGAAGTCCTCGGAGCACGAGACCCGAAGATCGAAAGACTTATGACCAATACGGAGCAAAGGGAAGAAACCGTCGGGGGACCGCTTTTTACCCCAGGACGAGAAAACTGAGTCCGGGGCATTCCCGCTCGCGTTTTCTTGGGACGAGCACCGGAAGTCCTCGAGCCCAGCCCGTTTCCTTCGCTGCAAGTGTATTTCCAGTGGTTTCTGACACCGGACGAGCGTTCGCCACTCGTTGGAAGCTTCGGCCATCTTTTGGACCGTTTTGGGTCGCACCACAGTTCTCCCTCCAACGAGCTCGCTTCCCGACCTATACCTCCGGAAAACGTGTCAGGGAGCATGCCAGGAGTGTGGGTTGAAGTCCTCGGAGCACGAGAACCGAAGATCGAAAGACTTATGACCAATACGGAGCAAAGGGAAGAAACCGTCGGGGGACCGCTTTTTACCCCAGGACGAGAAAACTGAGTCCGGGGCATTCCCGCTCGCGTTTTCTTGGGACGAGCACCGGAAGTCCTCGAGCTCAGCCCGTTTCCTTCGCTGCAAGTGCATTTCCAGTGGTTTCTGACACCGGACGAGCGTTCGCCACTCGTTGGAAGCTTCGGCCATCTTTTGGACCGTTTTGGGTCGCACCACAGTTCTCCCTCCAACGAGCTCGCTTCCCGACCTATACCTCCGGAAAACGTGTCAGGGAGCATGCCAGGAGTGTGGGTTGAAGTCCTCGGAGCACGAGACCCGAAGATCGAAAGACTTATGACCAATACGGAGCAAAGGGAAGAAACCGTCGGGGGACCGCTTTTTACCCCAGGACGAGAAAACTGAGTCCGGGGCATTCCCGCTCGCGTTTTCTTGGGACGAGCACCGGAAGTCCTCGAGCTCAGCCCGTTTCCTTCGCTGCAAGTGCATTTCCAGTGGTTTCTGACACCGGACGAGCGTTCGCCACTCGTTGGAAGCTTCGGCCATCTTTTGGACCGTTTTGGGTCGCACCACAGTTCTCCCTCCAACGAGCTCGCTTCCCGACCTATACCTCCGGAAAACGTGTCAGGGAGCATGCCAGGAGTGTGGGTTGAAGTCCTCGGAGCACGAGACCCGAAGATCGAAAGACTTATGACCAATACGGAGCAAAGGGAAGAAACCGTCGGGGGACCGCTTTTTACCCCAGGACGAGAAAACTGAGTCCGGGGCATTCCCGCTCGCGTTTTCTTGGGACGAGCACCGGAAGTCCTCGAGCTCAGCCCGTTTCCTTCGCTGCAAGTGCATTTCCAGTGGTTTCTGACACCGGACGAGCGTTCGCCACTCGTTGGAAGCTTCGGCCATCTTTTGGACCGTTTTGGGTCGCACCACAGTTCTCCCTCCAACGAGCTCGCTTCCCGACCTATACCTCCGGAAAACGTGTCAGGGAGCATGCCAGGAGTGTGGGTTGAAGTCCTCGGAGCACGAGACCCGAAGATCGAAAGACTTATGACCAATAAGGAGCAAAGGGATGAAACCGTCGGGGGACCGCTTTTTACCCCAGGACGAGAAAACTGAGTCCGGGGCATTCCCGCTCGCGTTTTCTTGGGACGAGCACTGGAAGTCCTCGAGCTCAGCCCGTTTCCTTCGCTGCAAGTGCATTTCCAGTGGTTTCTGACACCGGACGAGCGTTCGCCACTCGTTGGAAGCTTCGGCCATCTTTTGGACCGTTTTGGGTCGCACCACAGTTCTCCCTCCAACGAGCTCGCTTCCCGACCTATACCTCCGGAAAACGTGTCAGGGAGCATGCCAGGAGTGTGGGTTGAAGTCCTCGGAGCACGAGACCCGAAGATCGAAAGACTTATGACCAATACGGAGCAAAGGGAAGAAACCGTCGGGGGACCGCTTTTTACCCCAGGACGAGAAAACTGAGTCCGGGGCATTCCCGCTCGCGTTTTCTTGGGACGAGCACCGGAAGTCCTCGAGCTCAGCCCGTTTCCTTCGCTGCAAGTGCATTTCCAGTGGTTTCTGACACCGACCGAGCGTTCGCCACTCGTTGGAAGCTTCGGCCATCTTTTGGACCGTTTTGGGTCGCACCACAGTTCTCCCTCCAACGAGCTCGCTTCCCGACCTATACCTCCGGAAAACGTGTCAGGGAGCATGCCAGGAGTGTGGGTTGAAGTCCTCGGAGCACGAGACCCGAAGATCGAAAGACTTATGACCAATACGGAGCAAAGGGAAGAAACCGTCGGGGGACCGCTTTTTACCCCAGGACGAGAAAACTGAGTCCGGGGCATTCCCGCTCGCGTTTTCTTGGGACGAGCACCGGAAGTTCTCGAGCTCAGCCCGTTTCCTTCGCTGCAAGTGCATTTCCAGTGGTTTCTGACACCGGACGAGCGTTCGCCACTCGTTGGAAGCTTCGGCCATCTTTTGGACCGTTTTGGGTCGCACCACAGTTCTCCCTCCAACGAGCTCGCTTCCCGACCTATACCTCCGGAAAACGTGTCAGGGAGCATGCCAGGAGTGTGGGTTGAAGTCCTCGGAGCACGAGACCCGAAGATCGAAAGACTTATGACCAATACGGAGCAAAGGGAAGAAACCGTCGGGGGACCGCTTTTTACCCCAGGACGAGAAAACTGAGTCCGGGGCATTCCCGCTCGCGTTTTCTTGGGACGAGTACCGGAAGTCCTCGAGCTCCGCCCGTTTCCTTCGCTGCAAGTGCATTTCCAGTGGTTTCTGACACCGGACGAGCGTTCGCCACTCGTTGGAAGCTTCGGCCATCTTTTGGACCGTTTTGGGTCGCACCACAGTTCTCCCTCCAACGAGCTCGCTTCCCGACCTATACCTCCGGAAAACGTGTCAGGGAGCATGCCAGGAGTGTGGGTTGAAGTCCTCGGAGCACGAGACCCGAAGATCGAAAGACTTATGACCAATACGGAGCAAAGGGAAGAAACCGTCGGGGGACCGCTTTTTACCCCAGGACGAGAAAACTGAGTCCGGGGCATTCCCGCTCGCGTTTTCTTGGGACGAGCACCGGAAGTCCTCGAGCTCAGCCCGTTTCCTTCGCTGCAAGTGCATTTCCAGTGGTTTCTGACACCGGACGAGCGTTCGGCACTCGTTGGAAGCTTCGGCCATCTTTTGGACCGTTTTGGGTCGCACCACAGTTCTCCCTCCAACGAGCTCGCTTCCCGACCTATACCTCCGGAAAACGTGTCAGGGAGCATGCCAGGAGTGTGGGTTGAAGTCCTCGGAGCACGAGACCCGAAGATCGAAAGACTTATGACCAATACGGAGCAAAGGGAAGAAACCGTCGGGGGACCGGTTTTTACCCCAGGACGAGAAAACTGAGTCCGGGGCATTCTCGCTCGCGTTTTCTTGGGACGAGCACCGGAAGTCCTCGAGCTCAGCCCGTTTCCTTCGCTGCAAGTGCATTTCCAGTGGTTTCTGACACCGGACGAGCGTTCGCCACTCGTTGGAAGCTTCGGCCATCTTTTGGACCGTTTTGGGTCGCACCACAGTTCTCCCTCCAACGAGCTCGCTTCCCGACCTATACCTCCGGAAAACGTGTCAGGGAGCATGCCAGGAGTGTGGGTTGAAGTCCTCGGAGCACGAGACCCGAAGATCGAAAGACTTATGACCAATACGGAGCAAAGGGAAGAAACCGTCGGGGGACCGCTTTTTACCCCAGGACGAGAAAACTGAGTCCGGGGCATTCCCGCTCGCGTTTTCTTGGGACGAGCACCGGAAGTCCTCGAGCTCAGCCCGTTTCCTTCGCTGCAAGTGCATTTCCAGTGGTTTCTGACACCGGACGAGCGTTCGGCACTCGTTGGAAGCTTCGGCCATCTTTTGGACCGTTTTGGGTCGCACCACAGTTCTCCCTCCAACGAGCTCGCTTCCCGACCTATACCTCCGGAAAACGTGTCAGGGAGCATGCCAGGAGTGTGGGTTGAAGTCCTCGGAGCACGAGACCCGAAGATCGAAAGACTTATGACCAATACGGAGCAAAGGGAAGAAACCGTCGGGGGACCGGTTTTTACCCCAGGACGAGAAAACTGAGTCCGGGGCATTCTCGCTCGCGTTTTCTTGGGACGAGCACCGGAAGTCCTCGAGCTCAGCCCGTTTCCTTCGCTGCAAGTGCATTTCCAGTGGTTTCTGACACCGGACGAGCGTTCGCCACTCGTTGGAAGCTTCGGCCATCTTTTGGACCGTTTTGGGTCGCACCACAGTTCTCCCTCCAACGAGCTCGCTTCCCGACCTATACCTCCGGAAAACGTGTCAGGGAGCATGCCAGGAGTGTGGGTTGAAGTCCTCGGAGCACGAGACCCGAAGATCGAAAGACTTATGACCAATACGGAGCAAAGGGAAGAAACCGTCGGGGGACCGCTTTTTACCCCAGGACGAGAAAACTGAGTCCGGGGCATTCCCGCTCGCGTTTTCTTGGGACGAGCACCGGAAGTCCTCGAGCTCAGCCCGTTTCCTTCGCTGCAAGTGCATTTCCAGTGGTTTCTGACACCGGACGAGCGTTCGCCACTCGTTGGAAGCTTCGGCCATCTTTTGGACCGTTTTGGGTCGCACCACAGTTCTCCCTCCAACGAGCTCACTTCCCGACCTATACCTCCGGAAAACGTGTCAGGGAGCATGCCAGGAGTGTGGGTTGAAGTCCTCGGAGCACGAGACCCGAAGATCGAAAGACTTATGACCAATAAGGAGCAAAGTGAAGAAACCGTCGGGGGACCGCTTTTTACCCCAGGACGAGAAAACTGAGTCCGGGGCATTCCCGCTCGCGTTTTCTTGGGACGAGCACCGGAAGTCCTCGAGCTCAGCCCGTTTCCTTCACTGCAAGTGCATTTCCAGTGGTTTCTGACACCGGACGAGCGTTCGGCACTCGTTGGAAGCTTCGGCCATCTTTTGGACCGTTTTGGGTCGCACCACAGTTCTCCCTCCAACGAGCTCGCTTCCTGACCTATACCTCCGGAAAACGTGTCAGGGAGCATGCCAGGAGTGTGGGTTGAAGTCCTCGGAGCACGAGACCCGAAGATCGAAAGACTTATGACCAATACGGAGCAAAGGGAAGAAACCGTCGGGGGACCGCTTTTTACCCCAGGACGAGAAAACTGAGTCCGGGGCATTCCCGCTCGCGTTTTCTTGGGACGAGCACCGGAAGTCCTCGAGCCCAGCCCGTTTCCTTCGCTGCAAGTGCATTTCCAGTGGTTTCTGACACCGGACGAGCGTTCGCCACTCGTTGGAAGCTTCGGCCATCTTTTGGACCGTTTTGGGTCGCACCACAGTTCTCCCTCCAACGAGCTCGCTTCCCGACCTATACCTCCGGAAAACGTGTCAGGGAGCATGCCAGGAGTGTGGGTTGAAGTCCTCGGAGCACGAGAACCGAAGATCGAAAGACTTATGACCAATACGGAGCAAAGGGAAGAAACCGTCGGGGGACCGCTTTTTACCCCAGGACGAGAAAACTGAGTCCGGGGCATTCCCGCTCGCGTTTTCTTGGGACGAGCACCGGAAGTCCTCGAGCTCAGCCCGTTTCCTTCGCTGCAAGTGCATTTCCAGTGGTTTCTGACACCGGACGAGCGTTCGCCACTCGTTGGAAGCTTCGGCCATCTTTTGGACCGTTTTGGGTCGCACCACAGTTCTCCCTCCAACGAGCTCGCTTCCCGACCTATACCTCCGGAAAACGTGTCAGGGAGCATGCCAGGAGTGTGGGTTGAAGTCCTCGGAGCACGAGACCCGAAGATCGAAAGACTTATGACCAATACGGAGCAAAGGGAAGAAACCGTCGGGGGACCGCTTTTTACCCCAGGACGAGAAAACTGAGTCCGGGGCATTCCCGCTCGCGTTTTCTTGGGACGAGCACCGGAAGTCCTCGAGCTCAGCCCGTTTCCTTCGCTGCAAGTGCATTTCCAGTGGTTTCTGACACCGGACGAGCGTTCGCCACTCGTTGGAAGCTTCGGCCATCTTTTGGACCGTTTTGGGTCGCACCACCGTTCTCCCTCCAACGAGCTCGCTTCCCGACCTATACCTCCGGAAAACGTGTCAGGGAGCATGCCAGGAGTGTGGGTTGAAGTCCTCGGAGCACGAGACCCGAAGATCGAAAGACTTATGACCAATACGGAGCAAAGGGAAGAAACCGTCGGGGGACCGCTTTTTACCCCAGGACGAGAAAACTGAGTCCGGGGCATTCCCGCTCGCGTTTTCTTGGGACGAGCACCGGAAGTCCTCGAGCTCAGCCCGTTTCCTTCGCTGCAAGTGCATTTCCAGTGGTTTCTGACACCGGACGAGCGTTCGCCACTCGATGGAAGCTTCGGCCATCTTTTGTACCGTTTTGGGTCGCACCACCGTTCTCCCTCCAACGAGCTCGCTTCCCGACCTATACCTCCGGAAAACGTGTCAGGGAGCATGCCAGGAGTGTGGGTTGAAGTCCTCGGAGCACGAGACCCGAAGATCGAAAGACTTATGACCAATACGGAGCAAAGGGAAGAAACCGTCGGGGGACCGCTTTTTACCCCAGGACGAGAAAACTGAGTCCGGGGCATTCCCGCTCGCGTTTTCTTGGGACGAGCACCAGAAGTCCTCGAGCTCAGCCCGTTTCCTTCGCTGCAAGTGCATTTCCAGTTGTTTCTGACACCGGACGAGCGTTCGCCACTCGTTGGAAGCTTCGGCCATCTTTTGGACCGTTTTGGGTCGCACCACAGTTCTCCCTCCAACGAGCTCGCTTCCCGACCTATACCTCCGGAAAACGTGTCAGGGAGCATGCCAGGAGTGTGGGTTGAAGTCCTCGGAGCACGAGACCCGAAGATCGAAAGACTTATGACCAATAAGGAGCAAAGGGAAGAAACCGTCGGGGGACCGCTTTTTACCCCAGGACGAGAAAACTGAGTCCGGGGCATTCCCGCTCGCGTTTTCTTGGGACGAGCACCGGAAGTCCTCGAGCTCAGCCCGTTTCCTTCGCTGCAAGTGCATTTCCAGTGGTTTCTGACACCGGACGAGCGTTCGGCACTCGTTGGAAGCTTCGGCCATCTTTTGGACCGTTTTGGGTCGCACCACAGTTCTCCCTCCAACGAGCTCGCTTCCTGACCTATACCTCCGGAAAACGTGTCAGGGAGCATGCCAGGAGTGTGGGTTGAAGTCCTCGGAGCACGAGACCCGAAGATCGAAAGACTTATGACCAATACGGAGCAAAGGGAAGAAATCGTCGGGGGACCGCTTTTTACCCCAGGACGAGAAAACTGAGTCCGGGGCATTCCCGCTCGCGGTTTCTTGGGACGAGCACCGGAAGTCCTCGAGCCCAGCCCGTTTCCTTCGCTGCAAGTGCATTTCCAGTGGTTTCTGACACCGGACGAGCGTTCGCCACTCGTTGGAAGCTTCGGCCATCTTTTGGACCGTTTTGGGTCGCACCACAGTTCTCCCTCCAACGAGCTCGCTTCCCGACCTATACCTCCGGAAAACGTGTCAGGGAGCATGCCAGGAGTGTGGGTTGAAGTCCTCGGAGCACGAGAACCGAAGATCGAAAGACTTATGACCAATACGGAGCAAAGGGAAGAAACCGTCGGGGGACCGCTTTTTACCCCAGGACGAGAAAACTGAGTCCGGGGCATTCCCGCTCGCGTTTTCTTGGGACGAGCACCGGAAGTCCTCGAGCTCAGCCCGTTTCCTTCGCTGCAAGTGCATTTCCAGTGGTTTCTGACACCGGACGAGCGTTCGCCACTCGTTGGAAGCTTCGGCCATCTTTTGGACCGTTTTGGGTCGCACCACAGTTCTCCCTCCAACGAGCTCGCTTCCCGACCTATACCTCCGGAAAACGTGTCAGGGAGCATGCCAGGAGTGTGGGTTGAAGTCCTCGGAGCACGAGACCCGAAGATCGAAAGACTTATGACCAATACGGAGCAAGGGAAGAAACCGTCGGGGGACCGCTTTTTACCCCAGGACGAGAAAACTGAGTCCGGGGCATTCCCGCTCGCGTTTTCTTGGGACGAGCACCGGAAGTCCTCGAGCTCAGCCCGTTTCCTTCGCTGCAAGTGCATTTCCAGTGGTTTCTGACACCGGACGAGCGTTCGCCACTCGTTGGAAGCTTCGGCCATCTTTTGGACCGTTTTGGGTCGCACCACCGTTCTCCCTCCAACGAGCTCGCTTCCCGACCTATACCTCCGGAAAACGTGTCAGGGAGCATGCCAGGAGTGTGGGTTGAAGTCCTCGGAGCACGAGACCCGAAGATCGAAAGACTTATGACCAATACGGAGCAAAGGGAAGAAACCGTCGGGGGACCGCTTTTTACCCCAGGACGAGAAAACTGAGTCCGGGGCATTCCCGCTCGCGTTTTCTTGGGACGAGCACCGGAAGTCCTCGAGCTCAGCCCGTTTCCTTCGCTGCAAGTGCATTTCCAGTGGTTTCTGACACCGGACGAGCGTTCGCCACTCGTTGGAAGCTTCGGCCATCTTTTGTACCGTTTTGGGTCGCACCACCGTTCTCCCTCCAACGAGCTCGCTTCCCGACCTATACCTCCGGAAAACGTGTCAGGGAGCATGCCAGGAGTGTGGGTTGAAGTCCTCGGAGCACGAGACCCGAAGATCGAAAGACTTATGACCAATACGGAGCAAAGGGAAGAAACCGTCGGGGGACCGCTTTTTACCCCAGGACGAGAAAACTGAGTCCGGGGCATTCCCGCTCGCGTTTTCTTGGGACGAGCACCGGAAGTCCTCGAGCTCAGCCCGTTTCCTTCGCTGCAAGTGCATTTCCAGTTGTTTCTGACACCGGACGAGCGTTCGCCACTCGTTGGAAGCTTCGGCCATCTTTTGGACCGTTTTGGGTCGCACCACAGTTCTCCCTCCAACGAGCTCGCTTCCCGACCTATACCTCCGGAAAACGTGTCAGGGAGCATGCCAGGAGTGTGGGTTGAAGTCCTCGGAGCACGAGACCCGAAGATCGAAAGACTTATGACCAATACGGAGCAAAGGGAAGAAACCGTCGGGGGACCGCTTTTTACCCCAGGACGAGAAAACTGAGTCCGGGGCATTCCCGCTCGCGTTTTCTTGGGACGAGCACCGGAAGTCCTCGAGCCCAGCCCGTTTCCTTCGCTGCAAGTGCATTTCCAGTGGTTTCTGACACCGGACGAGCGTTCGCCACTCGTTGGAAGCTTCGGCCATCTTTTGGACCGTTTTGGGTCGCACCACAGTTCTCCCTCCAACGAGCTTGCTTCCCGACCTATACCTCCGGAAAACGTGTCAGGGAGCATGCCAGGAGTGTGGGTTGAAGTCCTCGGAGCACGAGACCCGAAGATCGAAAGACTTATGACCAATACGGAGCGAAGGGAAGAAACCGTCGGGGGACCGCTTTTTACCCCAGGACGAGAAAACTGAGTCCGGGGCATTCCCGCTCGTGTTTTCTTGGGACGAGCACCGGAAGTCCTCGAGCTCAGCCCGTTTCCTTCGCTGCAAGTGCATTTCCAGTGGTTTCTGACACCGGACGAGCGTTCGCCACTCGTTGGAAGCTTCGGCCATCTTTTGGACCGTTTTGGGTCGCACCACAGTTCTCCCTCCAACGAGCTCGCTTCCCGACCTATACCTCCGGAAAACGTGTCAGGGAGCATGCCAGGAGTGTGGGTTGAAGTCCTCGGAGCACGAGACCCGAAGATCGAAAGACTTATGACCAATACGGAGCAAAGGGAAGAAACCGTCGGGGGACCGCTTTTTACCCCAGGACGAGAAAACTGAGTCCGGGGCATTCCCGCTCGCGTTTTCTTGGGACGAGCACCGGAAGTCCTCGAGCTCAGCCCGTTTCCTTCGCTGCAAGTGCATTTCCAGTGGTTTCTGACACCGGACGAGCGTTCGCCACTCGTTGGAAGCTTCGGCCATCTTTTGGACCGTTTTGGGTCGCACCACAGTTCTCCCTCCAACGAGCTCGCTTCCCGACCTATACCTCCGGAAAACGTGTCAGGGAGCATGCCAGGAGTGTGGGTTGAAGTCCTCGAAGCACGAGACCCGAAGATCGAAAGACTTATGACCAATACGGAGCAAAGGGAAGAAACCGTCGGGGGACCGCTTTTTACCCCAGGACGAGAAAACTGAGTCCGGGGCATTCCCGCTCGCGTTTTCTTGGGACGAGCACCGGAAGTCCTCGATCTCAGCCCGTTTCCTTCGCTGCAAGTGCATTTCCAGTGGTTTCTGACACCGGACGAGCGTTCGGCACTCGTTGGAAGCTTCGGCCATCTTTTGGACCGTTTTGGGTCGCACCACAGTTCTCCCTCCAACGAGCTCGCTTCCCGACCTATACCTCCGGAAAACGTGTCAGGGAGCATGCCAGGAGTGTGGGTTGAAGTCCTCGGAGCACGAGACCCGAAGATCGAAAGACTTATGACCAATACGGAGCAAAGGGAAGAAACCGTCGGGGGACCGCTTTTTACCCCAGGACGAGAAAACTGAGTCCGGGGCATTCCCGCTCGCGTTTTCTTGGGACGAGCACCGGAAGTCCTCGAGCTCAGCCCGTTTCCTTCGCTGCAAGTGCATTTCCAGTGGTTTCTGACACCGGACGAGCGTTCGCCACTCGTTGGAAGCTTCGGTCATCTTTTGGACCGTTTTGGGTCGCACCACAGTTCTCCCTCCAACGAGCTCGCTTCCCGACCTATACCTCCGGAAAACGTGTCAGGGAGCATGCCAGGAGTGTGGGTTGAAGTCCTCGGAGCACGAGACCCGAAGATCGAAAGACTTATGACCAATACGGAGCAAAGGGAAGAAACCGTCGGGGGACCGCTTTTTACCCCAGGACGAGAAAACTGAGTCCGGGGCATTCCCGCTCGCGTTTTCTTGGGACGAGCACCGGAAGTCCTCGAGCTCCGCCCGTTTCCTTCGCTGCAAGTGCATTTCCAGTGGTTTCTGACACCGGACGAGCGTTCGCCACTCGTTGGAAGCTTCGGCCATCTTTTGGACCGTTTTGGGTCGCACCACAGTTCTCCCTCCAACGAGCTCGCTTCCCGACCTATACCTCCGGAAAACGTGTCAGGGAGCATGCCAGGAGTGTGGGTTGAAGTCCTCGGAGCACGAGACCCGAAGATCGAAAGACTTATGACCAATACGGAGCAAAGGGAAGAAACCGTCGGGGGACCGCTTTTTACCCCAGGACGAGAAAACTGAGTCCGGGGCATTCCCGCTCGCGTTTTCTTGGGACGAGCACCGGAAGTCCTCGAGCTCAGCCCGTTTCCTTCGCTGCAAGTGCATTTCCAGTGGTTTCTGACACCGGACGAGCGTTCGCCACTCGTTGGAAGCTTCGGCCATCTTTTGGACCGTTTTGGGTCGCACCACAGTTCTCCCTCCAACGAGCTCGCTTCCCGACCTATACCTCCGGAAAACGTGTCAGGGAGCATGCCAGGAGTGTGGGTTGAAGTCCTCGGAGCACGAGACCCGAAGATCGAAAGACTTATGACCAATACGGAGCAAAGGGAAGAAACCGTCAGGGGACCGCTTTTTACCCCAGGACGAGAAAACTAAGTCCGGGGCATTCCCGCTCGCGTTTTCTTGGGACGAGCACCGGAAGTCCTCGAGCTCAGCCCGTTTCCTTCGCTGCAAGTGCATTTCCAGTGGTTTCTGACACCGGACGAGCGTTCGCCACTCGTTGGAAGCTTCGGCCATCTTTTGGACCGTTTTGGGTCGCACCACAGTTCTCCCTCCAACGAGCTCGCTTCCCGACCTATACCTCCGGAAAACGTGTCAGGGAGCATGCCAGGAGTGTGGGTTGAAGTCCTCGGAGCACGAGACCCGAAGATCGAAAGACTTATGACCAATACGGAGCAAAGGGAAGAAACCGTCGGGGGACCGCTTTTTACCCCAGGACGAGAAAACTGAGTCCGGGGCATTCCCGCTCGCGTTTTCTTGGGACGAGCACCGGAAGTCCTCGAGCTCAGCCCGTTTCCTTCGCTGCAAGTGCATTTCCAGTGGTTTCTGACACCGGACGAGCGTTCGCCACTCGTTGGAAGCTTCGGCCATCTTTTGGACCGTTTTGGGTCGCACCACAGTTCTCCCTCCAACGAGCTCGCTTCCCGACCTATACCTCCGGAAAACGTGTCAGGGAGCATGCCAGGAGTGTGGGTTGAAGTCCTCGGAGCACGAGACCCGAAGATCGAAAGACTTATGACCAATACGGAGCAAAGGGAAGAAACCGTCGGGGGACCGCTTTTTACCCCAGGACGAGAAAACTGAGTCCGGGGCATTCCCGCTCGCGTTTTCTTGGGACGAGCACCGGAAGTCCTCGAGCTCAGCCCGTTTCCTTCGCTGCAAGTGCATTTCCAGTGGTTTCTGACACCGGACGAGCGTTCGCCACTCGTTGGAAGCTTCGGCCATCTTTTGGACCGTTTTGGGTCGCACCACAGTTCTCCCTCCAACGAGCTCGCTTCCCGACCTATACCTCCGGAAAACGTGTCAGGGAGCATGCCAGGAGTGTGGGTTGAAGTCCTCGGAGCACGAGACCCGAAGATCGAAAGACTTATGACCAATACGGAGCAAAGGGAAGAAACCGTCGGGGGACCGCTTTTTACCCCAGGACGAGAAAACTGAGTCCGGGGCATTCCCGCTCGCGTTTTCTTGGGACGAGCACCGGAAGTCCTCGAGCTCAGCCCGTTTCCTTCGCTGCAAGTGCATTTCCAGTGGTTTCTGACACCGGACGAGCGTTCGCCACTCGTTGGAAGCTTCGGCCATCTTTTGGACCGTTTTGGGTCGCACCACAGTTCTCCCTCCAACGAGCTCGCTTCCCGACCTATACCTCCGGAAAACGTGTCAGGGAGCATGCCAGGAGTGTGGGTTGAAGTCCTCGGAGCACGAGACCCGAAGATCGAAAGACTTATGACCAATACGGAGCAAAGGGAAGAAACCGTCAGGGGACCGCTTTTTACCCCAGGACGAGAAAACTAAGTCTGGGGCATTCCCGCTCGCGTTTTCTTGGGACGAGCACCGGAAGTCCTCGAGCTCAGCCCGTTTCCTTCGCTGCAAGTGCATTTCCAGTGGTTTCTGACACCGGACGAGCGTTCGCCACTCGTTGGAAGCTTCGGCCATCTTTTGGACCGTTTTGGGTCGCACCACAGTTCTCCCTCCAACGAGCTCGCTTCCCGACCTATACCTCCGGAAAACGTGTCAGGGAGCATGCCAGGAGTGTGGGTTGAAGTCCTCGGAGCACGAGACCCGAAGATCGAAAGACTTATGACCAATACGGAGCAAAGGGAAGAAACCGTCGGGGGACCGCTTTTTACCCCAGGACGAGAAAACTGAGTCCGGGGCATTCCCGCTCGCGTTTTCTTGGGACGAGCACCGGAAGTCCTCGAGCTCAGCCCGTTTCCTTCGCTGCAAGTGCATTTCCAGTGGTTTCTGACACCGGACGAGCGTTCGCCACTCGTTGGAAGCTTCGGCCATCTTTTGGACCGTTTTGGGTCGCACCACAGTTCTCCCTCCAACGAGCTCGCTTCCCGACCTATACCTCCGGAAAACGTGTCAGGGAGCATGCCAGGAGTGTGGGTTGAAGTCCTCGGAGCACGAGACCCGAAGATCGAAAGACTTATGACCAATACGGAGCAAAGGGAAGAAACCGTCGGGGGACCGCTTTTTACCCCAGGACGAGAAAACTGAGTCCGGGGCATTCCCGCTCGCGTTTTCTTGGGACGAGCACCGGAAGTCCTCGAGCTCAGCCCGTTTCCTTCGCTGCAAGTGCATTTCCAGTGGTTTCTGACACCGGACGAGCGTTCGCCACTCGTTGGAAGCTTCGGCCATCTTTTGGACCGTTTTGGGTCGCACCACAGTTCTCCCTCCAACGAGCTCGCTTCCCGACCTATACCTCCGGAAAACGTGTCAGGGAGCATGCCAGGAGTGTGGGTTGAAGTCCTCGGAGCACGAGACCCGAAGATCGAAAGACTTATGACCAATACGGAGCAAAGGGAAGAAACCGTCGGGGGACCGCTTTTTACGCCAGGACGAGAAAACTGAGTCCGGGGCATTCCCGCTCGCGTTTTCTTGGGACGAGCACCGGAAGTCCTCGAGCTCAGCCCGTTTCCTTCGCTGCAAGTGCATTTCCAGTGGTTTCTGACACCGGACGAGCGTTCGCCACTCGTTGGAAGCTTCGGCCATCTTTTGGACCGTTTTGGGTCGCACCACAGTTCTCCCTCCAACGAGCTCGCTTCCCGACCTATACCTCCGGAAAACGTGTCAGGGAGCATGCCAGGAGTGTGGGTTGAAGTCCTCGGAGCACGAGACCCGAAGATCGAAAGACTTATGACCAATACGGAGCAAAGGGAAGAAACCGTCGGGGGACCGCTTTTTACCCCAGGACGAGAAAACTGAATCCGGGGCATTCCCGCTCGCGTTTTCTTGGGACGAGCACCGGAAGTCCTCGAGCTCAGCCCGTTTCCTTCGCTGCAAGTGCATTTCCAGTGGTTTCTGACACCGGACGAGCGTTCGCCACTCGTTGGAAGCTTCGGCCATCTTTTGGACCGTTTTGGGTCGCACCGCAGTTCTCCCTCCAACGAGCTCGCTTCCCGACCTATACCTCCGGAAAACGTGTCAGGGAGCATGCCAGGAGTGTGGGTTGAAGTCCTCGGAGCACGAGACCCGAAGATCGAAAGACTTATGACCAATACGGAGCAAAGGGAAGAAACCGTCGGGGGACCGCTTTTTACCCCAGGACGAGAAAACTGAATCCGGGGCATTCCCGCTCGCGTTTTCTTGGGACGAGCACCGGAAGTCCTCGAGCTCAGCCCGTTTCCTTCGCTGCAAGTGCATTTCCAGTGGTTTCTGACACCGGACGAGCGTTCGCCACTCGTTGGAAGCTTCGGCCATCTTTTGGACCGTTTTGGGTCGCACCGCAGTTCTCCCCTCCAACGAGCTCGCTTCCCGACCTATACCTCCGGAAAACGTGTCAGGGAGCATGCCAGGAGTGTGGGTTGAAGTCCTCGGAGCACGAGACCCGAAGATCGAAAGACTTATGACCAATACGGAGCAAAGGGAAGAAACCGTCGGGGGACCGCTTTTTACGCCAGGACGAGAAAACTGAGTCCGGGGGCATTCCCGCTCGCGTTTTCTTGGGACGAGCACCGGAAGTCCTCGAGCTCAGCCCGTTTCCTTCGCTGCAAGTGCATTTCCAGTGGTTTCTGACACCGGACGAGCGTTCGCCACTCGTTGGAAGCTTCGGCCATCTTTTGGACCGTTTTGGGTCGCACCGCAGTTCTCCCTCCAACGAGCTCGCTTCCCGACCTATACCTCCGGGAAAACGTGTCAGGGAGCATGCCAGGAGTGTGGGTTGAAGTCCTCGGAGCACGAGACCCGAAGATCGAAAGACTTATGACCAATACGGAGCAAAGGGAAGAAACCGTCGGGGGACCGCTTTTTACGCCAGGACGAGAAAACTGAGTCCGGGGCATTCCCGCTCGCGTTTTCTTGGGACGAGCACCGGAAGTCCTCGAGCTCAGCCCGTTTCCTTCGCTGCAAGTGCATTTCCAGTGGTTTCTGACACCGGACGAGCGTTCGCCACTCGTTGGAAGCTTCGGCCATCTTTTGGACCGTTTTGGGTCGCACCGCAGTTCTCCCTCCAACGAGCTCGCTTCCCCGACCCTATACCTCCGGAAAACGTGTCAGGGAGCATGCCAGGAGTGTGGGTTGAAGTCCTCGGAGCACGAGACCCGAAGATCGAAAGACTTATGACCAATACGGAGCAAAGGGAAGAAACCGTCGGGGGACCGCTTTTTACCGCCAGGACGAGAAAACTGAGTCCGGGGCATTCCCCGCTCGCGTTTTCTTGGGACGAGCACCGGAAGTCCTCGAGCTCAGCCCGTTTCCTTCGCTGCAAGTGCATTTCCAGTGGTTTTCTGACACCGGACGAGCGTTCGCCACTCGTTGGAAGCTTCGGCCATCTTTTGGACCGTTTTGGGTCGCACCGCAGTTCTCCCTCCAACGAGCTCGCTTCCCGACCTATACCTCCGGAAAACGTGTCAGGGAGCATGCCAGGAGTGTGGGTTGATGTCCTCGGAGCACGAGACCCGAAGATCGAAAGACTTATGACCAATACGGAGCAAAGGGAAGAAACCGTCGGGGGACCTGCTTTTTACCCCAGGACGAGAAAACTGAGTCCGGGGCATTCCCGCTCGCGTTTTCTTGGGACGAGCACCGGAAGTCCTCGAGCTCAGCCCGTTTTCCTTCGCTGCAAGTGCATTTCCAGTGGTTTCTGACACCCGGACGAGCGTTCGCCACTCGTTGGAAGCTTCGGCCATCTTTTGGACCGTTTTGGGTCGCACCACAGTTCTCCCTCCAACGAGCTCGCTTCCCGACCTATACCTCCGGAAAACGTGTCAGGGAGCATGCCAGGAGTGTGGGTTGAAGTCCTCGGAGCACGAGACCCGAAGATCGAAAGACTTATGACCAATACGGAGCAAAGGGAAGAAACCGTCGGGGGACCGCTTTTTACCCCAGGACGAGAAAACTGAGTCCGGGGCATTCCCCGCTCGCGTTTTCCTTGGGACGAGCACCGGAAGTCCTCGAGCTCAGCCCGTTTTCCTTCGCTGCAAGTGCATTTCCAGTGGTTTCTGACACCGGACGAGCGTTCGACCACTCGTTGGAAGCTTCGGCCATCTTTTGGACCGTTTTGGGTCGCACCACAGTTCTCCCTCCAACGAGCTCGCTTCCCCGACCTATACCTCCGGAAAACGTGTCAGGGAGCATGCCAGGAGTGTGGGTTGAAGTCCTCGGAGCACGAGACCCGAAGATCGAAAGACTTATGACCAATACGGAGCAAAGGGAAGAAACCGTCGGGGGACCGCTTTTTACCCCAGGACGAGAAAAACTGAGTCCGGGGCATTCCCCGCTCGCGTTTTTCTTGGGACGAGCACCGGAAGTCCTCGAGCTCAGCCCGTTTCCTTCGCTGCAAGTGCATTTCCAGTGGTTTCTGACACCGGACGAGCGTTCGCCACTCGTTGGAAGCTTCGGCCATCTTTTGGACCGTTTTGGGTCGCACCACAGTTCTCCCTCCAACGAGCTCGCTTCCCGACCTATACCTCCGGAAAACGTGTCAGGGAGCATGCCAGAAGTGTGGGTTGAAGTCCTCGGAGCACGAGACCCCGAAGATCGAAAGACTTATGACCAATACGGAGCAAAGGGAAGAAACCGTCGGGGGACCGCTTTTTACCCCAGGACGAGAAAACTGAGTCCGGGGGCATTCCCGCTCGCGTTTTCTTGGGACGAGCACCGGAAGTCCTCGAGCTCAGCCCGTTTCCTTCGCTGCAAGTGCATTTCCAGTGGTTTCTGACACCGGACGAGCGTTCGCCACTCGTTGGAAGCTTCGGCCATCTTTTGGACCGTTTTGGGGTCGCACCACAGTTCTCCCTCCAACGAGCTCGCTTCCCGACCTATACCTCCGGAAAACGTGTCAGGGAGCATGCCAGGAGTGTGGGTTGAAGTCCTCGGAGCACGAGACCCGAAGATCGAAAGACTTATGACCAATACGGAGCAAAGGGAAGAAACCCGTCGGGGGACCGCTTTTTACCCCAGGACGAGAAAACTGAGTCCGGGGCATTCCCGCTCGCGTTTTCTTGGGACGAGCACCGGAAGTCCTCGAGCTCAGCCCGTTTCCTTCGCTGCAAGTGCATTTCCAGTGGTTTCTGACACCGGACGAGCGTTCGCCACTCGTTGGAAGCTTCGGCCATCTTTTGGACCGTTTTGGGTCGCACCAGCAGTTCTCCCTCCAACGAGCTCGCTTCCCGACCTATACCTCCGGAAAACGTGTCAGGGAGCATGCCAGGAGTG
This sequence comes from Cucumis melo, assembly GCF_025177605.1. Classification (NCBI taxonomy): domain Eukaryota; kingdom Viridiplantae; phylum Streptophyta; class Magnoliopsida; order Cucurbitales; family Cucurbitaceae; genus Cucumis; species Cucumis melo. The sequence goes on from NW_026123854.1 coordinate 64,099, forward strand.
TGGGTTGAAGTCCTCGGAGCACGAGACCCCGAAGATTCGAAAGACTTATGACCAATACGGAGCAAAGGGAAGAAACCGTCGGGGGACCCGCTTTTTACGCCCAGGACGAGAAAACTGAGTCCGGGGCATTCCCGCTCGCGTTTTCTTGGGACGAGCACCGGAAGTCCTCGAGCTCAGCCCGTTTCCTTCGCTGCAAGTGCATTTCCCAGTGGTTTCTGACACCGGACGAGCGTTTCGCCACTCGTTGGAAGCTTCGGCCATCTTTTGGACCGTTTTGGGTCGCACCGCAGTTCTCCCTCCAACGAGCTCGCTTCCCGACCTATACCTCCGGAAAACGTGTCAGGGAGCATGCCAGGAGTGTGGGTTGACGTCCTCGGAGCACGAGACCCGAAGATCGAAAGACTTATGACCAATACGGAGCAAAGGGAAGAAACCGTCGGGGGGACCGCTTTTATACCCCAGGACGAGAAAACTGAGTCCGGGGCATTCCCCGCTCGCGTTTTCTTGGGACGAGCACCGGAAGTCCTCGAGCTCAGCCCGTTTCCCTTCGCTGCAAGTGCATTTCCAGTGGTTTCTGACACCGGACGAGCGTTCGCCACTCGTTGGAAGCTTCGGCCATCTTTTGGACCGTTTTGGGTCGCACCACAGTTCTCCCTCCAACGAGCTCGCTTCCCGACCTATACCTCCGGAAAAACGTGTCAGGGAGCATGCCAGGAGTGTGGGTTGAAGTCCTCGGAGCACGAGACCCGAAGATCGAAAGACTTATGACCAATACGGAGCAAAGGGAAGAAACCGTCGGGGGACCGCTTTTTACCCCAGGACGAGAAAACTGAGTCCGGGGCATTCCCGCTCGCGTTTTCTTGGGACGAGCACCGGAAGTCCTCGAGCTCAGCCCGTTTCCTTCGCTGCAAGTGCATTTCCAGTGGTTTCTGACACCGGACGAGCGTTCGCCACTCGTTGGAAGCTTCGGCCATCTTTTGGACCGTTTTGGGTCGCACCGACAGTTCTCCCTCCAACGAGCTCGCTTCCCGACCTATACCTCCGGAAAACGTGTCAGGGAGCATGCCAGGAGTGTGGGTTGAAGTCCTCGGAGCACGAGACCCCGAAGATCGAAAGACTTATGGACCAATACGGAGCAAAGGGAAGAAACCGTCGGGGGACCGCTTTTTACCGCCAGGACGAGAAAAACTGAGTCCGGGGCATTCCCGCTCGCGTTTTCTTGGGACGAGCACCGGAAGTCCTCGAGCTCAGCCCGTTTCCTTCGCTGCAAGTGCATTTCCAGTGGTTTCTGACACCGGACGAGCGTTCGCCACTCGTTGGAAGCTTCGGCCATCTTTTGGACCGTTTTGGGTCGCACCGCAGTTCTCCCTCCAACGAGCTCGCTTCCCGACCTATACCTCCGGAAAACGTGTCAGGGGAGCATGCCAGGAGTGTGGGTTGAAGTCCTCGGAGCACGAGACCCGAAGATCGAAAGACTTATGACCAATACGGAGCAAAGGGAAGAAACCGTCGGGGGACCGCTTTTTACGCCAGGACGAGAAAACTGAGTCCGGGGCATTCCCGCTCGCGTTTTCTTGGGACGAGCACCGGAAGTCCTCGAGCTCAGCCCGTTTTCCTTCGCTGCAAGTGCATTTCCAGTGGTTTCTGACACCGGACGAGCGTTCGCCACTCGTTGGAAGCTTCGGCCATCTTTTGGACCGTTTTGGGTCGCACCGCAGTTCTCCCTCCAACGAGCTCGCTTCCCGACCTATACCTCCGGAAAACGTGTCAGGGAGCATGCCAGGAGTGTGGGTTGAAGTCCCTCGGAGCACGAGACCCGAAGATCGAAAGACTTATGACCAATACGGAGCAAAGGGAAGAAAACCGTCGGGGGACCTCGCTTTTTACGCCAGGACGAGAAAACTGAGTCCGGGGCATTCCCGCTCGCGTTTTCTTGGGACGAGCACCGGAAGTCCTCGAGCTCAGCCCGTTTCCTTCGCTGCAAGTGCATTTCCAGTGGTTTCTGACACCGGACGAGCGTTCGCCACTCGTTGGAAGCTTCGGCCATCTTTTGGACCGTTTTGGGTCGCACCGCAGTTCTCCCTCCAACGAGCTCGCTTCCCGACCTATACCTCCGGAAAACGTGTCAGGGAGCATGCCAGGAGTGTGGGTTGAAGTCCTCGGAGCACGAGACCCGAAGATCGAAAGACTTATGGACCAATACGGAGCAAAGGGAAGAAACCGTCGGGGGACCTGCTTTTTACCCCAGGACGAGGAAAACTGAGTCCGGGGCATTCCCCGCTCGCGTTTTCTTGGGACGAGCACCGGAAGTCCTCGAGCTCAGCCCGTTTCCTTCGCTGCAAGTGCATTTCCAGTGGTTTCTGACACCGGACGAGCGTTCGCCACTCGTTGGAAGCTTCGGCCATCTTTTGGACCGTTTTGGGTCGCACCACAGTTCTCCCCTCCAACGAGCTCGCTTCCCCGACCTATACCCTCCGGAAAACGTGTCAGGGAGCATGCCAGGAGTGTGGGTTGAAGTCCTCGGAGCACGAGACCCGAAGATCGAAAGACTTATGACCAATACGGAGCAAAGGGAAGAAACCGTCGGGGGGACCGCTTTTTACCTCCAGGACGAGGAAAACTGAGTCCGGGGGCATTCCCGCTCGCGTTTTCTTGGGACGAGCACCGGAAGTCCTCGAGCTCAGCCCGTTTCCTTCGCTGCAAGTGCATTTCCCAGTGGTTTCTGACACCGGACGAGCGTTCGCCACTCGTTGGAAGCTTCGGCCATCTTTTGGACCGTTTTGGGTCGCACCACAGTTCTCCCTCCAACGAGCTCGCTTCCCCGACCTATACCTCCGGAAAACGTGTCAGGGAGCATGCCAGGAGTGTGGGTTGAAGTCCTCGGAGCACGAGACCCGAAGATCGAAAGACTTATGACCAATACGGAGCAAAGGGAAGAAACCGTCGGGGGACCGCTTTTTACCCCAGGACGAGAAAACTGAGTCCGGGGCATTCCCGCTCGCGTTTTCTTGGGACGAGCACCGGAAGTCCTCGAGCTCAGCCCGTTTCCTTCGCTGCAAGTGCATTTCCAGTGGTTTCTGACACCGGACGAGCGTTCGCCACTCGTTGGAAGCTTCGGCCATCTTTTGGACCGTTTTGGGTCGCACCACAGTTCTCCCTCCAACGAGCTCGCTTCCCGACCTATACCCTCCGGAAAAACGTGTCAGGGAGCATGCCAGGAGTGTGGGTTGAAGTCCTCGGAGCACGAGACCCGAAGATCGAAAGACTTATGACCAATACGGAGCAAAGGGAAGAAACCGTCGGGGGACCGCTTTTTACCCCAGGACGAGAAAACTGAGTCCGGGGCATTCCCGCTCGCGTTTTCTTGGGACGAGCACCGGAAGTCCTCGAGCTCAGCCCGTTTCCTTCGCTGCAAGTGCATTTCCAGTGGTTTCTGACACCGGACGAGCGTTCGCCACTCGTTGGAAGCTTCGGCCATCTTTTGGACCGTTTTGGGTCGCACCACAGTTCTCCCTCCAACGAGCTCGCTTCCCGACCTATACCTCCGGAAAACGTGTCAGGGAGCATGCCAGGAGTGTGGGTTGAAGTCCTCGGAGCACGAGACCCGAAGATCGAAAGACTTATGACCAATACGGAGCAAAGGGAAGAAACCGTCGGGGGACCGCTTTTTACCCCAGGACGAGAAAACTGAGTCCGGGGCATTCCCGCTCGCGTTTTCTTGGGACGAGCACCGGAAGTCCTCGAGCTCCGCCCGTTTCCTTCGCTGCAAGTGCATTTCCAGTGGTTTCTGACACCGGACGAGCGTTCGCCACTCGTTGGAAGCTTCGGCCATCTTTTGGACCGTTTTGGGTCGCACCACAGTTCTCCCTCCAACGAGCTCGCTTCCCGACCTATACCTCCGGAAAACGTGTCAGGGAGCATGCCAGGAGTGTGGGTTGAAGTCCTCGGAGCACGAGACCCGAAGATCGAAAGACTTATGACCAATACGGAGCAAAGGGAAGAAACCGTCGGGGGACCGCTTTTTACCCCAGGACGAGAAAACTGAGTCCGGGGCATTCCCGCTCGCGTTTTCTTGGGACGAGCACCGGAAGTCCTCGAGCTCAGCCCGTTTCCTTCGCTGCAAGTGCATTTCCAGTGGTTTCTGACACCGGACGAGCGTTCGCCACTCGTTGGAAGCTTCGGCCATCTTTTGGACCGTTTTGGGTCGCACCACAGTTCTCCCTCCAACGAGCTCGCTTCCCGACCTATACCTCCGGAAAACGTGTCAGGGAGCATGCCAGGAGTGTGGGTTGAAGTCCTCGGAGCACGAGACCCGAAGATCGAAAGACTTATGACCAATACGGAGCAAAGGGAAGAAACCGTCGGGGGACCGCTTTTTACCCCAGGACGAGAAAACTGAGTCCGGGGCATTCCCGCTCGCGTTTTCTTGGGACGAGCACCGGAAGTCCTCGAGCTCAGCCCGTTTCCTTCGCTGCAAGTGCATTTCCAGTGGTTTCTGACACCGGACGAGCGTTCGCCACTCGTTGGAAGCTTCGGCCATCTTTTGGACCGTTTTGGGTCGCACCACAGTTCTCCCTCCAACGAGCTCGCTTCCCGACCTATACCTCCGGAAAACGTGTCAGGGAGCATGCCAGGAGTGTGGGTTGAAGTCCTCGGAGCACGAGACCCGAAGATCGAAAGACTTATGACCAATACGGAGCAAAGGGAAGAAACCGTCGGGGGACCGCTTTTTACCCCAGGACGAGAAAACTGAGTCCGGGGCATTCCCGCTCGCGTTTTCTTGGGACGAGCACCGGAAGTCCTCGAGCTCCGCCCGTTTCCTTCGCTGCAAGTGCATTTCCAGTGGTTTCTGACACCGGACGAGCGTTCGCCACTCGTTGGAAGCTTCGGCCATCTTTTGGACCGTTTTGGGTCGCACCACAGTTCTCCCTCCAACGAGCTCGCTTCCCGACCTATACCTCCGGAAAACGTGTCAGGGAGCATGCCAGGAGTGTGGGTTGAAGTCCTCGGAGCACGAGACCCGAAGATCGAAAGACTTATGACCAATACGGAGCAAAGGGAAGAAACCGTCGGGGGACCGCTTTTTACCCCAGGACGAGAAAACTGAGTCCGGGGCATTCCCGCTCGCGTTTTCTTGGGACGAGCACCGGAAGTCCTCGAGCTCAGCCCGTTTCCTTCGCTGCAAGTGCATTTCCAGTGGTTTCTGACACCGGACGAGCGTTCGCCACTCGTTGGAAGCTTCGGCCATCTTTTGGACCGTTTTGGGTCGCACCGCAGTTCTCCCTCCAACGAGCTCGCTTCCCGACCTATACCTCCGGAAAACGTGTCAGGGAGCATGCCAGGAGTGTGGGTTGAAGTCCTCGGAGCACGAGACCCGAAGATCGAAAGACTTATGACCAATACGGAGCAAAGGGAAGAAACCGTCGGGGGACCGCTTTTTACGCCAGGACGAGAAAACTGAGTCCGGGGCATTCCCGCTCGCGTTTTCTTGGGACGAGCACCGGAAGTCCTCGAGCTCAGCCCGTTTCCTTCGCTGCAAGTGCATTTCCAGTGGTTTCTGACACCGGACGAGCGTTCGCCACTCGTTGGAAGCTTCGGCCATCTTTTGGACCGTTTTGGGTCGCACCGCAGTTCTCCCTCCAACGAGCTCGCTTCCCGACCTATACCTCCGGAAAACGTGTCAGGGAGCATGCCAGGAGTGTGGGTTGAAGTCCTCGGAGCACGAGACCCGAAGATCGAAAGACTTATGACCAATACGGAGCAAAGGGAAGAAACCGTCGGGGGACCGCTTTTTACGCCAGGACGAGAAAACTGAGTCCGGGGCATTCCCGCTCGCGTTTTCTTGGGACGAGCACCGGAAGTCCTCGAGCTCAGCCCGTTTCCTTCGCTGCAAGTGCATTTCCAGTGGTTTCTGACACCGGACGAGCGTTCGCCACTCGTTGGAAGCTTCGGCCATCTTTTGGACCGTTTTGGGTCGCACCGCAGTTCTCCCTCCAACGAGCTCGCTTCCCGACCTATACCTCCGGAAAACGTGTCAGGGAGCATGCCAGGAGTGTGGGTTGACGTCCTCGGAGCACGAGACCCGAAGATCGAAAGACTTATGACCAATACGGAGCAAAGGGAAGAAACCGTCGGGGGACCGCTTTTTACCCCAGGACGAGAAAACTGAGTCCGGGGCATTCCCGCTCGCGTTTTCTTGGGACGAGCACCGGAAGTCCTCGAGCTCAGCCCGTTTCCTTCGCTGCAAGTGCATTTCCAGTGGTTTCTGACACCGGACGAGCGTTCGCCACTCGTTGGAAGCTTCGGCCATCTTTTGGACCGTTTTGGGTCGCACCACAGTTCTCCCTCCAACGAGCTCGCTTCCCGACCTATACCTCCGGAAAACGTGTCAGGGAGCATGCCAGGAGTGTGGGTTGAAGTCCTCGGAGCACGAGACCCGAAGATCGAAAGACTTATGACCAATACGGAGCAAAGGGAAGAAACCGTCGGGGGACCGCTTTTTACCCCAGGACGAGAAAACTGAATCCGGGGCATTCCCGCTCGCGTTTTCTTGGGACGAGCACCGGAAGTCCTCGAGCTCAGCCCGTTTCCTTCGCTGCAAGTGCATTTCCAGTGGTTTCTGACACCGGACGAGCGTTCGCCACTCGTTGGAAGCTTCGGCCATCTTTTGGACCGTTTTGGGTCGCACCGCAGTTCGCCCTCCAACGAGCTCGCTTCCCGACCTATACCTCCGGAAAACGTGTCAGGGAGCATGCCAGGAGTGTGGGTTGAAGTCCTCGGAGTACGAGACCCGAAGATCGAAAGACTTATGACCAATACGGAGCAAAGGGAAGAAACCGTCGGGGGACCGCTTTTTACGCCAGGACGAGAAAACTGAGTCCGGGGCATTCCCGCTCGCGTTTTCTTGGGACGAGCACCGGAAGTCCTCGAGCTCAGCCCGTTTCCTTCGCTGCAAGTGCATTTCCAGTGGTTTCTGACACCGGACGAGCGTTCGCCACTCGTTGGAAGCTTCGGCCATCTTTTGGACCGTTTTGGGTCGCACCGCAGTTCTCCCTCCAACGAGCTCGCTTCCCGACCTATACCTCCGGAAAACGTGTCAGGGAGCATGCCAGGAGTGTGGGTTGAAGTCCTCGGAGCACGAGACCCAAAGATCGAAAGACTTATGACCAATACGGAGCAAAGGGAAGAAACCGTCGGGGGACCGCTTTTTACGCCAGGACGAGAAAACTGAGTCCGGGGCATTCCCGCTCGCGTTTTCTTGGGACGAGCACCGGAAGTCCTCGAGCTCAGCCCGTTTCCTTCGCTGCAAGTGCATTTCCAGTGGTTTCTGACACCGGACGAGCGTTCGCCACTCGTTGGAAGCTTCGGCCATCTTTTGGACCGTTTTGGGTCGCACCGCAGTTCTCCCTCCAACGAGCTCGCTTCCCGACCTATACCTCCGGAAAACGTGTCAGGGAGCATGCCAGGAGTGTGGGTTGAAGTCCTCGGAGCACGAGACCCGAAGATCGAAAGACTTATGACCAATACGGAGCAAAGGGAAGAAACCGTCGGGGGACCGCTTTTTACGCCAGGACGAGAAAACTGAGTCCGGGGCATTCCCGCTCGCGTTTTCTTGGGACGAGCACCGGAAGTCCTCGAGCTCAGCCCGTTTCCTTCGCTGCAAGTGCATTTCCAGTGGTTTCTGACACCGGACGAGCGTTCGCCACTCGTTGGAAGCTTCGGCCATCTTTTGGACCGTTTTGGGTCGCACCGCAGTTCTCCCTCCAACGAGCTCGCTTCCCGACCTATACCTCCGGAAAACGTGTCAGGGAGCATGCCAGGAGTGTGGGTTGATGTCCTCGGAGCACGAGACCCGAAGATCGAAAGACTTATGACCAATACGGAGCAAAGGGAAGAAACCGTCGGGGGACTGCTTTTTACCCCAGGACGAGAAAACTGAGTCCGGGGCATTCCCGCTCGCGTTTTCTTGGGACGAGCACCGGAAGTCCTCGAGCTCAGCCCGTTTCCTTCGCTGCAAGTGCATTTCCAGTGGTTTCTGACACCGGACGAGCGTTCGCCACTCGTTGGAAGCTTCGGCCATCTTTTGGACCGTTTTGGGTCGCACCACAGTTCTCCCTCCAACGAGCTCGCTTCCCGACCTATACCTCCGGAAAACGTGTCAGGGAGCATGCCAGGAGTGTGGGTTGAAGTCCTCGGAGCACGAGACCCGAAGATCGAAAGACTTATGACCAATACGGAGCAAAGGGAAGAAACCGTCGGGGGACCGCTTTTTACCCCAGGACGAGAAAACTGAGTCCGGGGCATTCCCGCTCGCGTTTTCTTGGGACGAGCACCGGAAGTCCTCGAGCTCAGCCCGTTTCCTTCGCTGCAAGTGCATTTCCAGTGGTTTCTGACACCGGACGAGCGTTCGCCACTCGTTGGAAGCTTCGGCCATCTTTTGGACCGTTTGGGTCGCACCGCAGTTCTCCCTCCAACGAGCTCGCTTCCCGACCTATACCTCCGGAAAACGTGTCAGGGAGCATGCCAGGAGTGTGGGTTGAAGTCCTCGGAGCACGAGACCCGAAGATCGAAAGACTTATGACCAATACGGAGCAAAGGGAAGAAACCGTCGGGGGACCGCTTTTTACGCCAGGACGAGAAAACTGAGTCCGGGGCATTCCCGCTCGCGTTTTCTTGGGACGAGCACCGGAAGTCCTCGAGCTCAGCCCGTTTCCTTCGCTGCAAGTGCATTTCCAGTGGTTTCTGACACCGGACGAGCGTTCGCCACTCGTTGGAAGCTTCGGCCATCTTTTGGACCGTTTTGGGTCGCACCGCAGTTCTCCCTCCAACGAGCTCGCTTCCCGACCTATACCTCCGGAAAACGTGTCAGGGAGCATGCCAGGAGTGTGGGTTGAAGTCCTCGGAGCACGAGACCCGAAGATCGAAAGACTTATGACCAATACGGAGCAAAGGGAAGAAACCGTCGGGGGACCGCTTTTTACCCCAGGACGAGAAAACTGAGTCCGGGGCATTCCCGCTCGCGTTTTCTTGGGACGAGCACCGGAAGTCCTCGAGCTCAACCCGTTTCCTTCGCTGCAAGTGCATTTCCAGTGGTTTCTGACACCGGACGAGCGTTCGCCACTCGTTGGAAGCTTCGGCCATCTTTTGGACCGTTTTGGGTCGCACCACAGTTCTCCCTCCAACGAGCTCGCTTCCCGACCTATACCTCCGGAAAACGTGTCAGGGAGCATGCCAGGAGTGTGGGTTGAAGTCCTCGGAGCACGAGACCCGAAGATCGAAAGACTTATGACCAATACGGAGCAAAGGGAAGAAACCGTCGGGGGACCGCTTTTTACCCCAGGACGAGAAAACTGAGTCCGGGGCATTCCCGCTCGCGTTTTCTTGGGACGAGCACCGGAAGTCCTCGAGCTCAGCCCGTTTCCTTCGCTGCAAGTGCATTTCCAGTGGTTTCTGACACCGGACGAGCGTTCGCCACTCGTTGGAAGCTTCGGCCATCTTTTGGACCGTTTTGGGTCGCACCACAGTTCTCCCTCCAACGAGCTCGCTTCCCGACCTATACCTCCGGAAAACGTGTCAGGGAGCATGCCAGGAGTGTGGGTTGAAGTCCTCGGAGCACGAGACCCGAAGATCGAAAGACTTATGACCAATACGGAGCAAAGGGAAGAAACCGTCGGGGGACCGCTTTTTACCCCAGGACGAGAAAACTGAGTCCGGGGCATTCCCGCTCGCGTTTTCTTGGGACGAGCACCGGAAGTCCTCGAGCTCAGCCCGTTTCCTTCGCTGCAAGTGCATTTCCAGTGGTTTCTGACACCGGACGAGCGTTCGCCACTCGTTGGAAGCTTCGGCCATCTTTTGGACCGTTTTGGGTCGCACCACAGTTCTCCCTCCAACGAGCTCGCTTCCCGACCTATACCTCCGGAAAACGTGTCAGGGAGCATGCCAGGAGTGTGGGTTGAAGTCCTCGGAGCACGAGACCCGAAGATCGAAAGACTTATGACCAATACGGAGCAAAGGGAAGAAACCGTCGGGGGACCGCTTTTTACCCCAGGACGAGAAAACTGAGTCCGGGGCATTCCCGCTCGCGTTTTCTTGGGACGAGCACCGGAAGTCCTCGAGCTCAGCCCGTTTCCTTCGCTGCAAGTGCATTTCCAGTGGTTTCTGACACCGGACGAGCGTTCGCCACTCGTTGGAAGCTTCGGCCATCTTTTGGACCGTTTTGGGTCGCACCACAGTTCTCCCTCCAACGAGCTCGCTTCCCGACCTATACCTCCGGAAAACGTGTCAGGGAGCATGCCAGGAGTGTGGGTTGAAGTCCTCGGAGCACGAGACCCGAAGATCGAAAGACTTATGACCAATACGGAGCAAAGGGAAGAAACCGTCGGGGGACCGCTTTTTACCCCAGGACGAGAAAACTGAGTCCGGGGCATTCCCGCTCGCGTTTTCTTGGGACGAGCACCGGAAGTCCTCGAGCTCAGCCCGTTTCCTTCGCTGCAAGTGCATTTCCAGTGGTTTCTGACATCGGACGAGCGTTCGCCACTCGTTGGAAGCTTCGGCCATCTTTTGGACCGTTTTGGGTCGCACCACAGTTCTCCCTCCAACGAGCTCGCTTCCCGACCTATACCTCCGGAAAACGTGTCAGGGAGCATGCCAGGAGTGTGGGTTGAAGTCCTCGGAGCACGAGACCCGAAGATCGAAAGACTTATGACCAATACGGAGCAAAGGGAAGAAACCGTCGGGGGACCGCTTTTTACCCCAGGACGAGAAAACTGAGTCCGGGGCATTCCCGCTCGCGTTTTCTTGGGACGAGCACCGGAAGTCCTCGAGCTCAGCCCGTTTCCTTCGCTGCAAGTGCATTTCCAGTGGTTTCTGACACCGGACGAGCGTTCGCCACTCGTTGGAAGCTTCGGCCATCTTTTGGACCGTTTTGGGTCGCACCACCGTTCTCCCTCCAACGAGCTCGCTTCCCGACCTATACCTCCGGAAAACGTGTCAGGGAGCATGCCAGGAGTGTGGGTTGAAGTCCTCGGAGCACGGGACCCGAAGATCGAAAGACTTATGACCAATACGGAGCAAAGGGAAGAAACCGTCGGGGGACCGCTTTTTACCCCAGGACGAGAAAACTGAGTCCGGGGCATTCCCGCTCGCGTTTTCTTGGGACGAGCACCGGAAGTCCTCGAGCTCAGCCCGTTTCCTTCGCTGCAAGTGCATTTCCAGTGGTTTCTGACACCGGACGAGCGTTCGCCACTCGTTGGAAGCTTCGGCCATCTTTTGGACCGTTTTGGGTCGCACCACCGTTCTCCCTCCAACGAGCTCGCTTCCCGACCTATACCTCCGGAAAACGTGTCAGGGAGCATGCCAGGAGTGTGGGTTGAAGTCCTCGGAGCACGAGACCCGAAGATCGAAAGACTTATGACCAATACGGAGCAAAGGGAAGAAACCGTCGGGGGACCGCTTTTTACCCCAGGACGAGAAAACTGAGTCCGGGGCATTCCCGCTCGCGTTTTCTTGGGACGAGCACCGGAAGTCCTCGAGCTCAGCCCGTTTCCTTCGCTGCAAGTGCATTTCCAGTGGTTTCTGACACCGGACGAGCGTTCGCCACTCGTTGGAAGCTTCGGCCATCTTTTGGACCGTTTTGGGTCGCACCACCGTTCTCCCTCCAACGAGCTCGCTTCCCGACCTATACCTCCGGAAAACGTGTCAGGGAGCATGCCAGGAGTGTGGGTTGAAGTCCTCGGAGCACGAGACCCGAAGATCGAAAGACTTATGACCAATACGGAGCAAAGGGAAGAAACCGTCGGGGGACCGCTTTTTACCCCAGGACGAGAAAACTGAGTCCGGGGCATTCCCGCTCGCGTTTTCTTGGGACGAGCACCGGAAGTCCTCGAGCTCAGCCCGTTTCCTTCGCTGCAAGTGCATTTCCAGTGGTTTGTGACACCGGACGAGCGTTCGCCACTCGTTGGAAGCTTCGGCCATCTTTTGTACCGTTTTGGGTCGCACCACCGTTCTCCCTCCAACGAGCTCGCTTCCCGACCTATACCTCCGGAAAACGTGTCAGGGAGCATGCCAGGAGTGTGGGTTGAAGTCCTCGGAGCACGAGACCCGAAGATCGAAAGACTTATGACCAATACGGAGCAAAGGGAAGAAACCGTCGGGGGACCGCTTTTTACCCCAGGACGAGAAAACTGAGTCCGGGGCATTCCCGCTCGCGTTTTCTTGGGACGAGCACCGGAAGTCCTCGAGCTCAGCCCGTTTCCTTCGCTGCAAGTGCATTTCCAGTGGTTTGTGACACCGGACGAGCGTTCGCCACTCGTTGGAAGCTTCGGCCATCTTTTGTACCGTTTTGGGTCGCACCACCGTTCTCCCTCCAACGAGCTCGCTTCCCGACCTATACCTCCGGAAAACGTGTCAGGGAGCATGCCAGGAGTGTGGGTTGAAGTCCTCGGAGCACGAGACCCGAAGATCGAAAGACTTATGACCAATACGGAGCAAAGGGAAGAAACCGTCGGGGGACCGCTTTTTACCCCAGGACGAGAAAACTGAGTCCGGGGCATTCCCGCTCGCGTTTTCTTGGGACGAGCACCGGAAGTCCTCGAGCTCAGCCCGTTTCCTTCGCTGCAAGTGCATTTCCAGTGGTTTGTGACACCGGACGAGCGTTCGCCACTCGTTGGAAGCTTCGGCCATCTTTTGTACCGTTTTGGGTCGCACCACCGTTCTCCCTCCAACGAGCTCGCTTCCCGACCTATACCTCCGGAAAACGTGTCAGGGAGCATGCCAGGAGTGTGGGTTGAAGTCCTCGGAGCACGAGACCCGAAGATCGAAAGACTTATGACCAATACGGAGCAAAGGGAAGAAACCGTCGGGGGACCGCTTTTTACCCCAGGACGAGAAAACTGAGTCCGGGGCATTCCCGCTCGCGTTTTCTTGGGACGAGCACCGGAAGTCCTCGAGCTCAGCCCGTTTCCTTCGCTGCAAGTGCATTTCCAGTTGTTTCTGACACCGGACGAGCGTTCGCCACTCGTTGGAAGCTTCGGCCATCTTTTGGACCGTTTTGGGTCGCACCACCGTTCTCCCTCCAACGAGCTCGCTTCCCGACCTATACCTCCGGAAAACGTGTCAGGGAGCATGCCAGGAGTGTGGGTTGAAGTCCTCGGAGCACGAGACCCGAAGATCGAAAGACTTATGACCAATACGGAGCAAAGGGAAGAAACCGTCGGGGGACCGCTTTTTACCCCAGGACGAGAAAACTGAGTCCGGGGCATTCCCGCTCGCGTTTTCTTGGGACGAGCACCGGAAGTCCTCGAGCTCAGCCCGTTTCCTTCGCTGCAAGTGCATTTCCAGTGGTTTCTGACACCGGACGAGCGTTCGCCACTCGTTGGAAGCTTCGGCCATCTTTTGGACCGTTTTGGGTCGCACCACCGTTCTCCCTCCAACGAGCTCGCTTCCCGACCTATACCTCCGGAAACGTGTCAGGTAGCATGCCAGGAGTGTGGGTTGAAGTCCTCGGAGCACGAGACCCGAAGATCGAAAGACTTATGACCAATACGGAGCAAAGGGAAGAAACCGTCGGGGGACCGCTTTTTACCCCAGGACGAGAAAACTGAGTCCGGGGCATTCCCGCTCGCGTTTTCTTGGGACGAGCACCGGAAGTCCTCGAGCTCAGCCCGTTTCCTTCGCTGCAAGTGCATTTCCAGTGGTTTCTGACACCGGACGAGCGTTCGCCACTCGTTGGAAGCTTCGGCCATCTTTTGGACCGATTTGGGTCGCACCACAGTTCTCCCGCCAACGAGCTCGCTTCCCGACGTATACCTCCGGAAAACGTGTCAGGTAGCATGCCAGGAGTGTGGGTTGAAGTCCTCGGAGCACGAGACCCGAAGATCGAAAGACTTATGACCAATACGGAGCAAAGGGAAGAAACCGTCGGGGGACCGCTTTTTACCCCAGGACGAGAAAACTGAGTCCGGGGCATTCCCGCTCACGTTTTCTTGGGACGAGCACCGGAAGTCCTCGAGATCAGCCCGTTTCCTTCGCTGCAAGTGCATTTCCAGTGGTTTCTGACACCGGACGAGCGTTCACCACTCGTTGGAAGCTTCGGCCATCTTTTGGACCGTTTTGGGTCGCACCACAGTTCTCCCTCCAACGAGCTCGCTTCCCGATCTATACCTCCGGAAAACGTGTCAGGGAGCATGCCAGGAGTGTGGGTTGAAGTCCTCGGAGCACGAGACCCGAAGATCGAAAGACTTATGACCAATACGGAGCAAAGGGAAGAAACCGTCGGGGGACCGCTTTTTACCCCAGGACGAGAAAACTGAGTCCGGGGCATTCCCGCTCGCGTTTTCTTGGGACGAGCACCGGAAGTCCTCGAGCCCAGCCCGTTTCCTTCGCTGCAAGTGCATTTCCAGTGGTTTCTGACACCGGACGAGCGTTCGCCACTCGTTGGAAGCTTCGGCCATCTTTTGGACCGTTTTGGGTCGCACCACAGTTCTCCCTCCAACGAGCTCGCTTCCCGATCTATACCTCCGGAAAACGTGTCAGGGAGCATGCCAGGAGTGTGGGTTGAAGTCCTCGGAGCACGAGACCCGAAGATCGAAAGACTTATGACCAATACGGAGCAAAGGGAAGAAACCGTCGGGGGACCGCTTTTTACCCCAGGACGAGAAAACTGAGTCCGGGGCATTCCCGCTCGCGTTTTCTTGGGACGAGCACCGGAAGTCCTCGAGCTCAGCCCGTTTCCTTCGCTGCAAGTGCATTTCCAGTGGTTTCTGACACCGGACGAGCGTTCGCCACTCGTTGGAAGCTTCGGCCATCTTTTGGACCGTTTTGGGTCGCACCACAGTTCTCCCTCCAACGAGCTCGCTTCCCGACGTATACCTCCGGAAAACGTGTCAGGGAGCATGCCAGGAGTGTGGGTTGAAGTCCTCGGAGCACGAGACCCGAAGATCGAAAGACTTATGACCAATACGGAGCAAAGGGAAGAAACCGTCGGGGGACCGCTTTTTACCCCAGGACGAGAAAACTGTGTCCGGGGCATTCCCGCTCGCGTTTTCTTGGGACGAGCACCGGAAGTCCTCGAGCTCAGCCCGTTTCCTTCGCTGCAAGTGCATTTCCAGTGGTTTCTGACACCGGACGAGCGTTCGCCACTCGTTGGAAGCTTCGGCCATCTTTTGGACCGTTTTGGGTCGCACCACAGTTCTCCCTCCAACGAGCTCGCTTCCCGACCTATACCTCCGGAAAACGTGTCAGGGAGCATGCCAGGAGTGTGGGTTGAAGTCCTCGGAGCACGAGACCCGAAGATCGAAAGACTTATGACCAATACGGAGCAAAGGGAAGAAACCGTCGGGGGACCGCTTTTTACCCCAGGACGAGAAAACTGAGTCCGGGGCATTCCCGCTCGCGTTTTCTTGGGACGAGCACCGGAAGTCCTCGAGCTCAGCCCGTTTCCTTCGCTGCAAGTGTATTTCCAGTGGTTTCTGACACCGGACGAGCGTTCGGCACTCGTTGGAAGCTTCGGCCATCTTTTGGACCGTTTTGGGTCGCACCACAGTTCTCCCTCCAACGAGCTCGCTTCCCGACCTATACCTCCGGAAAACGTGTCAGGGAGCATGCCAGGAGTGTGGGTTGAAGTCCTCGGAGCACGAGACCCGAAGATCGAAAGACTTATGACCAATACGGAGCAAAGGGAAGAAACCGTCGGGGGACCGCTTTTTACCCCAGGACGAGAAAACTGAGTCCGGGGCATTCCCGCTCGCGTTTTCTTGGGACGAGCACCGGAAGTCCTCGAGCTCAGCCCGTTTCCTTCGCTGCAAGTGCATTTCCAGTGGTTTCTGACACCGGACGAGCGTTCGCCACTCGTTGGAAGCTTCGGCCATCTTTTGGACCGTTTTGGGTCGCACCACAGTTCTCCCTCCAACGAGCTCGCTTCCCGACGTATACCTCCGGAAAACGTGTCAGGGAGCATGCCAGGAGTGTGGGTTGAAGTCCTCGGAGCACGAGACCCGAAGATCGAAAGACTTATGACCAATACGGAGCAAAGGGAAGAAACCGTCGGGGGACCGCTTTTTACCCCAGGACGAGAAAACTGTGTCCGGGGCATTCCCGCTCGCGTTTTCTTGGGACGAGCACCGGAAGTCCTCGAGCTCAGCCCGTTTCCTTCGCTGCAAGTGCATTTCCAGTGGTTTCTGACACCGGACGAGCGTTCGCCACTCGTTGGAAGCTTCGGCCATCTTTTGGACCGTTTTGGGTCGCACCACAGTTCTCCCTCCAACGAGCTCGCTTCCCGACGTATACCTCCGGAAAACGTGTCAGGGAGCATGCCAGGAGTGTGGGTTGAAGTCCTCGGAGCACGAGACCCGAAGATCGAAAGACTTATGACCAATACGGAGCAAAGGGAAGAAACCGTCGGGGGACCGCTTTTTACCCCAGGACGAGAAAACTGTGTCCGGGGCATTCCCGCTCGCGTTTTCTTGGGACGAGCACCGGAAGTCCTCGAGCTCAGCCCGTTTCCTTCGCTGCAAGTGCATTTCCAGTGGTTTCTGACACCGGACGAGCGTTCGCCACTCGTTGGAAGCTTCGGCCATCTTTTGGACCGTTTTGGGTCGCACCACAGTTCTCCCTCCAACGAGCTCGCTTCCCGACCTATACCTCCGGAAAACGTGTCAGGGAGCATGCCAGGAGTGTGGGTTGAAGTCCTCGGAGCACGAGACCCGAAGATCGAAAGACTTATGACCAATACGGAGCAAAGGGAAGAAACCGTCGGGGGACCGCTTTTTACCCCAGGACGAGAAAACTGAGTCCGGGGCATTCCCGCTCGCGTTTTCTTGGGACGAGCACCGGAAGTCCTCGAGCTCAGCCCGTTTCCTTCGCTGCAAGTGTATTTCCAGTGGTTTCTGACACCGGACGAGCGTTCGGCACTCGTTGGAAGCTTCGGCCATCTTTTGGACCGTTTTGGGTCGCACCACAGTTCTCCCTCCAACGAGCTCGCTTCCCGACCTATACCTCCGGAAAACGTGTCAGGGAGCATGCCAGGAGTGTGGGTTGAAGTCCTCGGAGCACGAGACCCGAAGATCGAAAGACTTATGACCAATACGGAGCAAAGGGAAGAAACCGTCGGGGGACCGCTTTTTACCCCAGGACGAGAAAACTGAGTCCGGGGCATTCCCGCTCGCGTTTTCTTGGGACGAGCACCGGAAGTCCTCGAGCTCAGCCCGTTTCCTTCGCTGCAAGTGTATTTCCAGTGGTTTCTGACACCGGACGAGCGTTCGGCACTCGTTGGAAGCTTCGGCCATCTTTTGGACCGTTTTGGGTCGCACCACAGTTCTCCCTCCAACGAGCTCGCTTCCCGACCTATACCTCCGGAAAACGTGTCAGGGAGCATGCCAGGAGTGTGGGTTGAAGTCCTTGGAGCACGAGACCCGAAGATCGAAAGACTTATGACCAATACGGAGCAAAGGGAAGAAACCGTCGGGGGACCGCTTTTTACCCCAGGACGAGAAAACTGAGTCCGGGGCATTCCCGCTCGCGTTTTCTTGGGACGAGCACCGGAAGTCCTTGAGCTCAGCCCGTTTCCTTCGCTGCAAGTGCATTTCCAGTGGTTTCTGACACCGGACGAGCGTTCGCCACTCGTTGCAAGCTTCGGCCATCTTTTGGACCGTTTTGGGTCGCACCACAGTTCTCCCTCCAACGAGCTCGCTTCCCGACGTATACCTCCGGAAAACGTGTCAGGGAGCATGACAGGAGTGTGGGTTGAAGTCCTCGGAGCACGAGACCCGAAGATCGAAAGACTTATGACCAATACGGAGCAAAGGGAAGAAACCGTCGGGGACCGCTTTTTACCCCATGACGAGAAAACTGAGTTCGGGGCATTCCCGCTCGCGTTTTCTTGGGACGAGCACCGGAAGTCCTCGAGCTCAGCCCGTTTCCTTCGCTGCAAGTGCATTTCCAGTGGTTTCTGACACCGGACGAGCGTTCGCCACTCGTTGGAAGCTTCGGCCATCTTTTGGACCGTTTTGGGTCGCACCACAGTTCTCCCTCCAACGAGCTCGCTTCCCGACCTATACCTCCGGAAAACGTGTCAGGGAGCATGCCAGGAGTGTGGGTTGAAGTCCTCGGAGCACGAGACCCGAAGATCGAAAGACTTATGACCAATACGGAGCAAAGGGAAGAAACCGTCGGGGGACCGCTTTTTACCCCAGGACGAGAAAACTGAGTCCGGGGCATTCCCGCTCGCGTTTTCTTGGGACGAGCACCGGAAGTCCTCGAGCTCAGCCCGTTTCCTTCGCTGCAAGTGCATTTCCAGTGGTTTCTGACACCGGACGAGCGTTCGCCACTCGTTGGAAGCTTCGGCCATCTTTTGGACCGTTTTGGGTCGCACCACAATTCTCCCTCCAACGAGCTCGCTTCCCGACCTATACCTCCGGAAAACGTGTCAGGGAGCATGCCAGGAGTGTGGGTTGATGTCCTCGGAGCACGAGACCCGAAGATCGAAAGACTTATGACCAATACGGAGCAAAGGGAAGAAACCGTCGGGGGACCGCTTTTTACCCCAGGACGAGAAAACTGAGTCCGGGGCATTCCCGCTCGCGTTTTCTTGGGACGAGCACCGGAAGTCCTCGAGCTCAGCCCGTTTCCTTCGCTGCAAGTGCATTTCCAGTGGTTTCTGACACCGGACGAGCGTTCGCCACTCGTTGGAAGCTTCGGCCATCTTTTGGACCGTTTTGGGTCGCACCACAGTTCTCCCTCCAACGAGCTCGCTTCCCGACCTATACCTCCGGAAAACGTGTCAAGGAGCATGCCAGGAGTGTGGGTTGAAGTCCTCGGAGCACGAGACCCGAAGATCGAAAGACTTATGACCAATACGGAGCAAAGGGAAGAAACCGTCGGGGGACCGCTTTTTACCCCAGGACGAGAAAACTGAGTCCGGGGCATTCCCGCTCGCGTTTTCTTGGGACGAGCACCGGAAGTCCTCGAGCTCCGCCCGTTTCCTTCGCTGCAAGTGCATTTCCAGTGGTTTCTGACACCGGACGAGCGTTCGCCACTCGTTGGAAGCTTCGGCCATCTTTTGGACCGTTTTGGGTCGCACCACAGTTCTCCCTCCAACGAGCTCGCTTCCCGACCTATACCTCCGGAAAACGTGTCAGGGAGCATGCCAGGAGTGTGGGTTGAAGTCCTCGGAGCACGAGACCCGAAGATCGAAAGACTTATGACCAATACGGAGCAAAGGGAAGAAACCGTCGGGGGACCGCTTTTTACCCCAGGACGAGAAAACTGAGTCCGGGGCATTTCCGCTCGCGTTTTCTTGGGACGAGCACCGGAAGTCCTCGAGCTCAGCCCGTTTCCTTCGCTGCAAGTGCATTTCCAGTGGTTTCTGACACCGGACGAGCGTTCGCCACTCGTTGGAAGCTTCGGCCATCTTTTGGACCGTTTTGGGTCGCACCACAGTTCTCCCTCCAACGAGCTCGCTTCCCGACGTATACCTCCGGAAAACGTGTCAGGGAGCATGACAGGAGTGTGGGTTGAAGTCCTCGGAGCACGAGACCCGAAGATCGAAAGACTTATGACCAATACGGAGCAAAGGGAAGAAACCGTCGGGGACCGCTTTTTACCCCAGGACGAGAAAACTGAGTTCGGGGCATTCCCGCTCGCGTTTTCTTGGGACGAGCACCGGAAGTCCTCGAGCTCAGCCCGTTTCCTTCGCTGCAAGTGCATTTCCAGTGGTTTCTGACACCGGACGAGCGTTCGCCACTCGTTGGAAGCTTCGGCCATCTTTTGGACCGTTTTGGGTCGCACCACAGTTCTCCCTCCAACGAGCTCGCTTCCCGACGTATACCTCCGGAAAACGTGTCAGGGAGCATGCCAGGAGTGTGGGTTGAAGTCCTCGGAGCACGAGACCCGAAGATCGAAAGACTTATGACCAATACGGAGCAAAGGGAAGAAACCGTCGGGGGACCGCTTTTTACCCCAAGACGAGAAAACTGAGTCCGGGGCATTCCCGCTCGCGTTTTCTTGGGACGAGCACCGGAAGTCCTCGAGCTCAGCCCGTTTCCTTCGCTGCAAGTGCATTTCCAGTGGTTTCTGACACCGGACGAGCGTTCGCCACTCGTTGGAAGCTTCGGCCATCTTTTGGACCGTTTTGGGTCGCACCACAGTTCTCCCTCCAACGAGCTCGCTTCCCGACCTATACCTCCGGAAAACGTGTCAGGGAGCATGCCAGGAGTGTGGGTTGAAGTCCTCGGAGCACGAGACCCGAAGATCGAAAGACTTATGACCAATACGGAGCAAAGGGAAGAAACCGTCGGGGGACCGCTTTTTACCCCAGGACGAGAAAACTGAGTCCGGGGCATTCCCGCTCGCGTTTTCTTGGGACGAGCACCGGAAGTCCTCGAGCTCAGCCCGTTTCCTTCGCTGCAAGTGCATTTCCAGTGGTTTCTGACACCGGACGAGCGTTCGCCACTCGTTGGAAGCTTCGGCCATCTTTTGGACCGTTTTGGGTCGCACCACAGTTCTCCCTCCAACGAGCTCGCTTCCCGACCTATACCTCCGGAAAACGTGTCAGGGAGCATGCCAGGAGTGTGGGTTGAAGTCCTCGGAGCACGAGACCCGAAGATCGAAAGACTTATGACCAATACGGAGCAAAGGGAAGAAACCGTCGGGGGACCGCTTTTTACCCCAGGACGAGAAAACTGAGTCCGGGGCATTCCCGCTCGCGTTTTCTTGGGACGAGCACCGGAAGTCCTCGAGCTCAGCCCGTTTCCTTCGCTGCAAGTGCATTTCCAGTGGTTTCTGACACCGGACGAGCGTTCGCCACTCGTTGGAAGCTTCGGCCATCTTTTGGACCGTTTTGGGTCGCACCACAGTTCTCCCTCCAACGAGCTCGCTTCCCGACCTATACCTCCGGAAAACGTGTCAGGGAGCATGCCAGGAGTGTGGGTTGAAGTCCTCGGAGCACGAGACCCGAAGATCGAAAGACTTATGACCAATACGGAGCAAAGGGAAGAAACCGTCGGGGGACCGCTTTTTACCCCAGGACGAGAAAACTGAGTCCGGGGCATTCCCGCTCGCGTTTTCTTGGGACGAGCACCGGAAGTCCTCGAGCTCAGCCCGTTTCCTTCGCTGCAAGTGCATTTCCAGTGGTTTCTGACACCGGACGAGCGTTCGCCACTCGTTGGAAGCTTCGGCCATCTTTTGGACCGTTTTGGGTCGCACCACAGTTCTCCCTCCAACGAGCTCGCTTCCCGACCTATACCTCCGGAAAACGTGTCAGGGAGCATGCCAGGAGTGTGGGTTGAAGTCCTCGGAGCACGAGACCCGAAGATCGAAAGACTTATGACCAATACGGAGCAAAGGGAAGAAACCGTCGGGGGACCGCTTTTTTACCCCTGGACGAGAAAACTGAGTCCGGGGCATTCCCGCTCGCGTTTTCTTGGGACGAGCACCGGAAGTCCTCGAGCTCAGCCCGTTTCCTTCGCTGCAAGTGCATTTCCAGTGGTTTTCTGACACCGGACGAGCGTTCGCCACTCGTTGGAAGCTTCGGCCATCTTTTGGACCGTTTTTGGGTCGCACCACAGTTCTCCCTCCAACGAGCTCGCTTCCCGACCTATACCTCCGGAAAACGTGTCAGGGAGCATGCCAGGAGTGTGGGTTGAAGTCCTCGGAGCACGAGACCCGAAGATCGAAAGACTTATGACCAATACGGAGCAAAGGGAAGAAACCGTCGGGGGACCGCTTTTTTACCCCAGGACGAGGAAAACTGAGTCCGGGGCATTCCCGCTCGCGTTTTCTTGGGACGAGCACCGGAAGTCCTCGAGCTCAGCCCGTTTCCTTCGCTGCAAGTGCATTTCCAGTGGTTTCTGACACCGGACGAGCGTTCGCCACTCGTTGGAAGCTTCGGCCATCTTTTGGACCGTTTTGGGTCGCACCACAGTTCTCCCTCCAACGAGCTCGCTTCCCGACCTATACCTCCGGAAAACGTGTCAGGGAGCATGCCAGGAGTGTGGGTTGAAGTCCTCGGAGCACGAGACCCGAAGATCGAAAGACTTATGACCAATACGGAGCAAAGGGAAGAAACCGTCGGGGGACCGCTTTTTTACCCCAGGACGAGGAAAACTGAGTCCGGGGCATTCCCGCTCGCGTTTTCTTGGGACGAGCACGGAAGTCCTCGAGCTCAGCCCGTTTCCTTCGCTGCAAGTGCATTTCCAGTGGTTTCTGACACCGGACGAGCGTTCGCCACTCGTTGGAAGCTTTCGGCCATCTTTTGGACCGTTTTGGGTCGCACCACAGTTCTCCCTCCAACGAGCTCGCTTCCCGACCTATACCTCCGGAAAAACGTGTCAGGGAGCATGCCAGGAGTGTGGGTTGAAGTCCTCGGAGCACGAGACCCGAAGATCGAAAGACTTATGACCAATACGGAGCAAAGGGAAGAAACCGTCGGGGGACCGCTTTTTTACCCCAGGACGAGGAAAACTGAGGTCCGGGGCATTCCCGCTCGCGTTTTCTTGGGTACGAGCACCGGAAGTCCTCGAGCTCAGCCCGTTTCCTTCGCTGCAAGTGCATTTCCAGTGGTTTCTGACACCGGACGAGCGTTCGCCACTCGTTGGAAGCTTCGGCCATCTTTTGGGACCGTTTTGGGTCGCACCACAAGTTCTCCCTCCAACGAGCTCGCTTCCCGACCTATACCTCCGGAAAACGTGTCAGGGAGCATGCCAGGAGTGTGGGTTGAAGTCCTCGGAGCACGAGACCCGAAGATCGAAAGACTTATGACCAATACGGAGCAAAGGGAAGAAACCGTCGGGGGACCGCTTTTTACCCCAGGACGAGAAAACTGAGTCCGGGGCATTCCCGCTCGCGTTTTCTTGGGACGAGCACCGGAAGTCCTCGAGCTCAGCCCGTTTCCTTCGCTGCAAGTGCATTTCCAGTGGTTTCTGACACCGGACGAGCGTTCGCCACTCGTTGGAAGCTTCGGCCATCTTTTGGACCGTTTTGGGTCGCACCACAGTTCTCCCTCCAACGAGCTCGCTTCCCGACCTATACCTCCGGAAAACGTGTCAGGGAGCATGCCAGGAGTGTGGGTTGAAGTCCTCGGAGCACGAGACCCGAAGATCGAAAGACTTATGACCAATACGGAGCAAAGGGAAGAAACCGTCGGGGGACCGCTTTTTACCCCAGGACGAGAAAACTGAGTCCGGGGCATTCCCGCTCGCGTTTTCTTGGGACGAGCACCGGAAGTCCTCGAGCTCAGCCCGTTTCCTTCGCTGCAAGTGCATTTCCAGTGGTTTCTGACACCGGACGAGCGTTCGCCACTCGTTGGAAGCTTCGGCCATCTTTTGGACCGTTTTGGGTCGCACCACAGTTCTCCCTCCAACGAGCTCGCTTCCCGACCTATACCTCCGGAAAACGTGTCAGGGAGCATGCCAGGAGTGTGGGTTGAAGTCCTCGGAGCACGAGACCCGAAGATCGAAAGACTTATGACCAATACGGAGCAAAGGGAAGAAACCGTCGGGGGGACCGCTTTTTACCCCAGGACGGAGAAAACTGAGTCCGGGGCATTCCCGCTCGCGTTTTCTTGGGACGAGCACCGGAAGTCCTCGAGCTCAGCCCGTTTCCTTCGCTGCAAGTGCATTTCCAGTGGTTTCTGACACCGGACGAGCGTTTCGCCACTCGTTTGGAAGCTTCGGCCATCTTTTGGACCGTTTTGGGTCGCACCACAGTTCTCCCTCCAACGAGCTCGCTTCCCGACCTATACCTCCGGAAAACGTGTCAGGGAGCATGCCAGGAGTGTGGGTTGAAGTCCTCGGAGCACGAGACCCGAAGATCGAAAGACTTATGACCAATACGGAGCAAAGGGAAGAAACCGTCGGGGGACCGCTTTTTATCCCCAGGACGAGAAAACTGAGTCCGGGGCATTCCCGCTCGCGTTTTCTTGGGACGAGCACCGGAAGTCCTCGAGCTCAGCCCGTTTTCTTCGCTGCAAGTGCATTTCCAGTGGTTTCTGACACCGGACGAGCGTTCGCCACTCGTTGGAAGCTTCGGCCATCTTTTGGACCGTTTTGGGTCGCACCACAGTTCTCCCTCCAACGAGCTCGCTTCCCGACCTATACCTCCGGAAAACGTGTCAGGGAGCATGCCAGGAGTGTGGGTTGAAGTCCTCGGAGCACGAGACCCGAAGATCGAAAGACTTATGACCAATACGGAGCAAAGGGAAGAAACCGTCGGGGGACCGCTTTTTACCCCAGGACGAGAAAACTGAGTCCGGGGCATTCCCGCTCGCGTTTTCTTGGGACGAGCACCGGAAGTCCTCGAGCTCAGCCCGTTTCCTTCGCTGCAAGTGCATTTCCAGTGGTTTCTGACACCGGACGAGCGTTCGCCACTCGTTGGAAGCTTCGGCCATCTTTTGGACCGTTTTGGGTCGCACCACAGTTCTCCCTCCAACGAGCTCGCTTCCCGACCTATACCTCCGGAAAACGTGTCAGGGAGCATGCCAGGAGTGTGGGTTGAAGTCCTCGGAGCACGAGACCCGAAGATCGAAAGACTTATGACCAATACGGAGCAAAGGGAAGAAACCGTCGGGGGACCGCTTTTTACCCCAGGACGAGAAAACTGAGTCCGGGGCATTCCCGCTCGCGTTTTCTTGGGACGAGCACCGGAAGTCCTCGAGCTCAGCCCGTTTCCTTCGCTGCAAGTGCATTTCCAGTGGTTTCTGACACCGGACGAGCGTTCGCCACTCGTTGGAAGCTTCGGCCATCTTTTGGACCGTTTTGGGTCGCACCACAGTTCTCCCTCCAACGAGCTCGCTTCCCGACCTATACCTCCGGAAAACGTGTCAGGGAGCATGCCAGGAGTGTGGGTTGAAGTCCTCGGAGCACGAGACCCGAAGATCGAAAGACTTATGACCAATACGGAGCAAAGGGAAGAAACCGTCGGGGGGACCGCTTTTTACCCCAGGACGAGAAAACTGAGTCCGGGGCATTCCCGCTCGCGTTTTCTTGGGACGAGCACCGGAAGTCCTCGAGCTCAGCCCGTTTCCTTCGCTGCAAGTGCATTTCCAGTGGTTTTCTGACACCGGGACGAGCGTTCGCCACTCGTTGGAAGCTTCGGCCATCTTTTGGACCGTTTTGGGTCGCACCACAGTTCTCCCTCCAACGAGCTCGCTTCCCGACCTATACCTCCGGAAAACGTGTCAGGGAGCATGCCAGGAGTGTGGGTTGAAGTCCTCGGAGCACGAGACCCGAAGGTCGAAAGACTTATGACCAATACGGAGCAAAGGGAAGAAACCGTCGGGGGACCGCTTTTTACCCCAGGACGAGAAAACTGAGTCCGGGGCATTCCCGCTCGCGTTTTCTTGGGACGAGCACCGGAAGTCCTCGAGCTCAGCCCGTTTCCTTCGCTGCAAGTGCATTTCCAGTGGTTTCTGACACCGGACGAGCGTTCGCCACTCGTTGGAAGCTTCGGCCATCTTTTGGACCGTTTTGGGTCGCACCACAGTTCTCCCTCCAACGAGCTCGCTTCCCGACCTATACCTCCGGAAAACGTGTCAGGGAGCATGCCAGGAGTGTGGGTTGAAGTCCTCGGAGCACGAGACCCGAAGATCGAAAGACTTATGACCAATACGGAGCAAAGGGAAGAAACCGTCGGGGGACCGCTTTTTACCCCAGGACGAGAAAACTGAGTCCGGGGCATTCCCGCTCGCGTTTTCTTGGGACGAGCACCGGAAGTCCTCGAGCTCAGCCCGTTTCCTTCGCTGCAAGTGCATTTCCAGTGGTTTCTGACACCGGACGAGCGTTCGCCACTCGTTGGAAGCTTCGGCCATCTTTTGGACCGTTTTGGGTCGCACCACAGTTCTCCCTCCAACGAGCTCGCTTCCCGACCTATACCTCCGGAAAACGTGTCAGGGAGCATGCCAGGAGTGTGGGTTGAAGTCCTCGGAGCACGAGACCCGAAGATCGAAAGACTTATGACCAATACGGAGCAAAGGGAAGAAACCGTCGGGGGACCGCTTTTTACCCCAGGACGAGAAAACTGAGTCCGGGGCATTCCCGCTCGCGTTTTCTTGGGACGAGCACCGGAAGTCCTCGAGCTCAGCCCGTTTCCTTCGCTGCAAGTGCATTTCCAGTGGTTTCTGACACCGGACGAGCGTTCGCCACTCGTTGGAAGCTTCGGCCATCTTTTGGACCGTTTTGGGTCGCACCACAGTTCTCCCTCCAACGAGCTCGCTTCCCGACCTATACCTCCGGAAAACGTGTCAGGCAGGAGTGTGGGTTGAAGTCCTCGGAGCACGAGACCCGAAGATCGAAAGACTTATGACCAATACGGAGCAAAGGGAAGAAACCGTCGGGGGACCGCTTTTTACCCCAGGACGAGAAAACTGAGTCCGGGGCATTCCCGCTCGCGTTTTCTTGGGACGAGCACCGGAAGTCCTCGAGCTCAGCCCGTTTCCTTCGCTGCAAGTGCATTTCCAGTGGTTTTCTGACACCGGACGAGCGTTCGCCACTCGTTGGAAGCTTCGGCCATCTTTTGGGACCGTTTTTGGGTCGCACCACAGTTCTCCCTCCAACGAGCTCGCTTCCCGACCTATACCTCCGGAAAACGTGTCAGGGAGCATGCCAGGAGTGTGGGTTGAAGTCCTCGGAGCACGAGACCCGAAGATCGAAAGACTTATGACCAATACGGAGCAAAGGGAAGAAAACCGTCGGGGGACCCGCTTTTTACCCCCAGGACGAGAAAACTGAGTCCGGGGCATTCCCGCTCGCGTTTTTCTTGGGACGAGCACCGGAAGTCCTCGAGCTCAGCCCGTTTCCTTCGCTGCAAGTGCATTTCCAGTGGTTTCTGACACCGGACGAAGCGTTCGCCACTCGTTGGAAGCTTCGGCCATCTTTTGGACCGTTTTGGGTCGCACCACAGTTCTCCCTCCAACGAGCTCGCTTCCCGACCTATACCTCCGGAAAACGTGTCAGGGAGCATGCCAGGAGTGTGGGTTGAAGTCCTCGGAGCACGAGACCCGAAGATCGAAAGACTTATGACCAATACGGGAGCAAAGGGAAGAAAACCGTCGGGGGGACCGCTTTTTACCCCAGGACGAGAAAACTGATGTCCGGGGCATTCCCGCTCGCGTTTTCTTGGGACGAGCACCGGAAGTCCTCGAGCTCAGCCCGTTTCCTTCGCTGCAAGTGCATTTCCAGTGGTTTCTGACACCGGACGAGCGTTCGCCACTCGTTGGAAGCTTCGGCCATCTTTTGGACCCGTTTTGGGTCGCACCACAGTTTCTCCCTCCAACGAGCTCGCTTCCCGACCTATACCTCCGGAAAACGTGTCAGGGAGCATGCCAGGAGTGTGGGTTGAAGTCCTCGGAGCACGAGACCCGAAGATCGAAAGACTTATGACAAATACGGAGCAAAGGGAAGAAACCGTCGGGGGACCGCTTTTTACCCCAGGACGAGAAAACTGAGTCCGGGGGCATTCCCGCTCGCGTTTTCTTGGGACGAGCACCGGAAGTCCTCGAGCTCAGCCCGTTTCCTTCGCTGCAAGTGCATTTCCAGTGGTTTCTGACACCGGACGAGCGTTCGCCACTCGTTGGAAGCTTCGGCCATCTTTTGGACCGTTTTGGGTCGCACCACAGTTCTCCCTCCAACGAGCTCGCTTCCCGACCTATACCTCCTGGAAAACGTGTCAGGGAGCATGCCAGGAGTGTGGGTTGAAGTCCTCGGAGCACGAGACCCGAAGATCGAAAGACTTATGACAAATACGGAGCAAAGGGAAGAAACCGTCGGGGGACCGCTTTTTACCCCAGGACGAGAAAACTGAGTCCGGGGCATTCCCGCTCGCGTTTTCTTGGGACGAGCACCGGAAGGTCCTCGAGCTCAGCCCGTTTCCTTCGCTGCAAGTGCATTTCCAGTGGTTTCTGACACCGGACGAGCGTTTCGCCACTCGTTGGAAGCTTCGGCCATCTTTTGGACCGTTTTGGGGTCGCACCACAGTTCTCCCTCCAACGAGCTCGCTTCCCGACCTATACCTCCGGAAAACGTGTCAGGGAGCATGCCAGGAGTGTGGGTGAAGTCCTCGGAGCACGAGACCCGAAGATCGAAAGACTTATGACCAATACGGAGCAAAGGGAAGAAACCGTCGGGGGACCGCTTTTTTACCCCAGGACGAGAAAACTGAGTCCGGGGCATTCCCGCTCGCGTTTTCTTGGGACGAGCACCGGAAGTCCTCGAGCTCAGCCCGTTTCCTTCGCTGCAAGTGCATTTTCCAGTGGTTTCTGACACCGGACGAGCGTTCGCCACTCGTTGGAAGCTTCGGCCATCTTTTGGACCGTTTTGGGTCGCACCACAGTTCTCCCTCCAACGAGCTCGCTTCCCGACCTATACCTCCGGAAAACGTGTCAGGGAGCATGCCAGGAGTGTGGGTTGAAGTCCTCGGAGCACGAGACCCGAAGATCGAAAGACTTATGACCAATACGGAGCAAAGGGAAGAAACCTCGTCGGGGGGACCGCTTTTTACCCCAGGACGAGAGAAAACTGAGTCCGGGGCATTCCCCGCTCGCGTTTTCTTGGGACGAGCACCGAGAAGTCCTCGAGCTCAGCCCGTTTCCTTCGCTGCAAGTGCATTTCCAGTGGTTTCTGACACCGGACGAGCGTTCGCCACTCGTTGGAAGCTTCGGCCATCTTTTGGACCGTTTTGGGTCGCACCACAGTTCTCCCTCCAACGAGCTCGCTTCCCGACCTATACCTCCGGAAAACGTGTCAGGGAGCATGCCAGGAGTGTGGGTTGAAGTCCTCGGAGCACGAGACCCGAAGATCGAAAGACTTATGACAAATACGGAGCAAAGGGAAGAAACCGTCGGGGGACCGCTTTTTACCCCAGGACGAGAAAACTGAGTCCGGGGCATTCCCGCTCGCGTTTTCTTGGGACGAGCACCGGCAGGTCCTCGAGCTCAGCCCGTTTTCCTTCGCTGCAAGTGCATTTCCAGTGGTTTCTGACACCGGACGAGCGTTCGCCACTCGTTGGAAGCTTCGGCCATCTTTTGGACCGTTTTGGGTCGCACCACAGTTCTCCCTCCAACGAGCTCGCTTCCCGACCTATACCTCCTGGAAAACGTGTCAGGGAGCATGCCAGGAGTGTGGGTTGAAGTCCTCGGAGCACGAGACCCGAAGATCGAAAGACTTATGACCAATACGGAGCAAAGGGAAGAAACCGTCGGGGGACCGCTTTTTACCCCAGGACGAGGAAAACTGAGTCCCGGGGCATTCCCGCTCGCGTTTTCTTGGGACGAGCACCGGAAGTCCTCGAGCTCAGCCCGTTTCCTTCGCTGCAAGTGCATTTCCAGTGGTTTCTGACACCGGACGAGCGTTCGCCACTCGTTGGAAGCTTCGGCCATCTTTTGGACCGTTTTGGGTCGCACCACAGTTCCTCCCTCCAACGAGCTCGCTTCCCGACCTATACCTCCGGAAAACGTGTCAGGGAGCATGCCAGGAGTGTGGGTTGAAGTCCTCGGAGCACGAGACCCGAAGATCGAAAGACTTATGACCAATACGGAGCAAAGGGAAGAAAACCGTCGGGGGACCGCTTTTTACCCCAGGACGAGAAAAACTGAGTCCGGGGGCATTCCCGCTCGCGTCTTTCTTGGGACGAGCCACCGGAAAGTCCTCGAGCTCAGCCCGTTTCCTTCGCTGCAAGTGCATTTCCAGTGGTTTCTGACACCGGACGAGCGTTCGCCACTCGTTGGAAGCTTCGGCCATCTTTTGGACCGTTTTGGGTCGCACCACAGTTCTCCCTCCAACGAGCTCGCTTCCCGACCCTATACCTCCGGAAAACGTGTCAGGGAGCATGCCAGGAGTGTGGGTTGAAGTCCTCGGAGCACGAGACCCGAAGATCGAAAGACTTATGACCAATTACGGAGCAAAGGGAAGAAACCGTCGGGGGGACCGCTTTTTTACCCCAGGACGAGAAAACTGAGTCCGGGGCATTCCCCGCTCGCGTTTTCTTGGGACGAGCACCGGAAGTCCTCGAGCTCAGCCCGTTTTCCTTCGCTGCAAGTGCATTTCCAGTGGTTTCTGACACCGGACGAGCGTTCGCCACTCGTTGGAAGCTTCGGCCATCTTTTGGACCGTTTTGGGTCGCACCACAGTTCTCCCTCCAACGAGCTCGCTTCCCGACCTATACCTCCGGAAAACGTGTCAGGGAGCATGCCAGGGAGTGTGGGTTGAAGTCCTCGGAGCACGAGACCCGAAGATCGAAAAGACTTATGACAAATACGGAGCAAAGGGAAGAAACCGTCGGGGGACCGCTTTTTACCCCAGGACCGAGAAAACTGAGTCCGGGGCATTCCCGCTCGCGTTTTCTTGGGACGAGCACCGGGAAGTCCTCGAGCTCAGCCCGTTTCCTTCGCTGCAAGTGCATTTCCAGTGGTTTCTGACACCGGACGAGCGTTCGCCACTCGTTGGAAGCTTCGGCCATCTTTTGGACCGTTTTGGGTCGCACCACAGTTCTCCCTCCAACGAGCTCGCTTCCCGACCTATACCTCTGGAAAACGTGTCACGGGAGCATGCCAGGAGTGTGGGTTGAAGTCCTCGGAGCACGAGACCCGAAGATCGAAAGACTTATGACAAATACGGAGCAAAGGGAAGAAACCGTTCGGGGGACCGCTTTTTACCCCAGGACGAGGAAAACTGAGTCCGGGGCATTCCCGCTCGCGTTTTCTTGGGACGAGCACCGGAAGGTCCTCGAGCTCAGCCCGTTTCCTTCGCTGCAAGTGCATTTCCAGTGGTTTCTGACACCGGACGAGCGTTCGCCACTCGTTGGAAGCTTCGGCCATCTTTTGGACCGTTTTGGGTCGCACCACAGTTCTCCCTCCAACGAGCTCGCTTCCCGACCTATACCTCCGGAAAACGTGTCAGGGAGCATGCCAGGAGTGTGGGTTGAAGTCCTCGGAGCACGAGACCCGAAGATCGAAAGACTTATGACCAATACGGAGCAAAGGGAAGAAACCGTCGGGGGGACCGCTTTTTACCCCAGGACGAGAAAACTGAGTCCGGGGCATTCCCGCTCGCGTTTTCTTGGGACGAGCACCGGAAGTCCTCGAGCTCAGCCCGTTTCCTTCGCTGCAAGTGCATTTCCAGTGGTTTCTGACACCGGACGAGCGTTCGCCACTCGTTGGAAGCTTCGGCCATCTTTTGGGACCGTTTTGGGTCGCACCACAGTTCTCCCTCCAACGAGCTCGCTTCCCGACCTATACCTCCGGAAAACGTGTCAGGGAGCATGCCAGGAGTGTGGGTTGAAGTCCTCGGAGCACGAGACCCGAAGATCGAAAGACTTATGACCAATACGGAGCAAAGGGAAGAAACCCGTCGGGGGACCGCTTTTTACCCCAGGACGAGAAAACTGAGTCCGGGGCATTCCCGCTCGCGTTTTCTTGGGACGAGCACCGGAAGTCCTCGAGCTCAGCCCGTTTCCTTCGCTGCAAGTGCATTTCCAGTGGTTTCTGACACCGGACGAGCGTTCGCCACACGTTGGAAGCTTCGGCCATCTTTTGGACCGTTTTGGGTCGCACCACAGTTCTCCCTCCAACGAGCTCGCTTCCCGACCTATACCTCCGGAAAACGTGTCAGGGAGCATGCCAGGAGTGTGGGTTGAAGTCCTCGGAGCACGAGACCCGAAGATCGAAAGACTTATGACCAATACGGAGCAAAGGGAAGAAACCGTCGGGGGGACCGCTTTTTACCCCAGGACGAGAAAACTGAGTCCGGGGCATTCCCGCTCGCGTTTTCTTGGGACGAGCACCGGAAGTCCTCGAGCTCAGCCCGTTTCCTTCGCTGGCAAGTGCATTTCCAGTGGTTTCTGACACCGGACGAGCGTTCGCCACTCGTTGGAAGCTTCGGCCATCTTTTGGACCGTTTTGGGTCGCACCACAGTTCTCCCTCCAACGAGCTCGCTTCCCGACCTATACCTCCGGAAAACGTGTCAAGGGAGCATGCCAGGAGTGTGGGTTGAAGTCCTCGGAGCACGAGACCCGAAGATCGAAAGACTT
Organism: Cucumis melo; assembly: GCF_025177605.1. Lineage (NCBI taxonomy): Eukaryota > Viridiplantae > Streptophyta > Magnoliopsida > Cucurbitales > Cucurbitaceae > Cucumis > Cucumis melo. Next base: position 96,110 of record NW_026123854.1, read on the forward strand.
ATGACCAATACGGAGCAAAGGGAAGAAACCGTCGGGGGACCGCTTTTTACCCCAGGACGAGAAAACTGAGTCCGGGGCATTCCCGCTCGCGTTTTCTTGGGACGAGCACCGGAAGTCCTCGAGCTCAGCCCGTTTCCTTCGCTGCAAGTGCATTTCCAGTGGTTTCTGACACCGGACGAGCGTTCGCCACTCGTTGGAAGCTTCGGCCATCTTTTGGACCGTTTTGGGTCGCACCACAGTTCTCCCTCCAACGAGCTCGCTTCCCGACCTATACCTCCGGAAAACGTGTCAGGGAGCATGCCAGGAGTGTGGGTTGAAGTCCTCGGAGCACGAGACCCGAAGATCGAAAGACTTATGACCAATACGGAGCAAAGGGAAGAAACCGTCGGGGGACCGCTTTTTTACCCCAGGACGAGAAAACTGAGTCCGGGGGCATTCCCGCTCGCGTTTTCTTGGGACGAGCACCGGAAGTCCTCGAGCTCAGCCCGTTTCCTTCGCTGCAAGTGCATTTCCAGTGGTTTCTGACACCGGACGAGCGTTCGCCACTCGTTGGAAGCTTCGGCCATCTTTTGGACCGTTTTGGGTCGCACCACAGTTCTCCCTCCAACGAGCTCGCTTCCCGACCTATACCTCCGGAAAACGTGTCAGGGAGCATGCCAGGAGTGTGGGTTGAAGTCCTCGGAGCACGAGACCCGAAGATCGAAAGACTTATGACCAATACGGAGCAAAGGGAAGAAACCGTCGGGGGACCGCTTTTTACCCCAGGACGAGAAAACTGAGTCCGGGGCATTCCCGCTCGCGTTTTCTTGGGACGAGCACCGGAAGTCCTCGAGCTCAGCCCGTTTCCTTCGCTGCAAGTGCATTTCCAGTGGTTTCTGACACCGGACGAGCGTTCGCCACTCGTTGGAAGCTTCGGCCATCTTTTGGACCGTTTTGGGTCGCACCACAGTTCTCCCTCCAACGAGCTCGCTTCCCGACCTATACCTCCGGAAAACGTGTCAGGGAGCATGCCAGGAGTGTGGGTTGAAGTCCTCGGAGCACGAGACCCGAAGATCGAAAGACTTATGACCAATACGGAGCAAAGGGAAGAAACCGTCGGGGGGACCGCTTTTTACCCCAGGACGAGAAAACTGAGTCCGGGGCATTCCCGCTCGCGTTTTTCTTGGGACGAGCACCGGAAGTCCTCGAGCTCAGCCCGTTTCCTTTCGCTGCAAGTGCATTTCCAGTGGTTTCTGACACCGGACGAGCGTTCGCCACTCGTTGGAAGCTTCGGCCATCTTTTGGACCGTTTTGGGTCGCACCACAGTTCTCCCTCCAACGAGCTCGCTTCCCGACCTATACCTCCGGAAAACGTGTCAGGGAGCATGCCAGGAGTGTGGGTTGAAGTCCTCGGAGCACGAGACCCGAAGATCGAAAGACTTATGACCAATACGGGAGCAAAGGAAGAAACCGTCGGGGGACCGCTTTTTACCCCAGGACGAGAAAACTGAGTCCGGGGCATTCCCGCTCGCGTTTTCTTGGGACGAGCACCGGAAGTCCTCGAGCTCAGCCCGTTTCCTTCGCTGCAAGTGCATTTCCAGTGGTTTCTGACACCGGACGAGCGTTCGCCACTCGTTGGAAGCTTCGGCCATCTTTTGGACCGTTTTGGGTCGCACCACAGTTCTCCCTCCAACGAGCTCGCTTCCCGACCTATACCTCCGGAAAACGTGTCAAGGGAGCATGCCAGGAGTGTGGGTTGAAGTCCTCGGAGCACGAGACCCGAAGATCGAAAGACTTATGACCAATACGGAGCAAAGGGAAGAAACCGTCGGGGGACCGCTTTTTACCCCAGGGACGAGAAAACTGAGTCCGGGGCATTCCCGCTCGCGTTTTCTTGGGACGAGCACCGGAAGTCCTCGAGCTCAGCCCGTTTCCTTCGCTGCAAGTGCATTTCCAGTGGTTTCTGACACCGGACGAGCGTTCGCCACTCGTTGGAAGCTTCGGCCATCTTTTGGGACCGTTTTGGGTCGCACCACAGTTCTCCCTCCAACGAGCTCGCTTCCCGACCTATACCTCCGGAAAACGTGTCAGGGAGCATGCCAGGAGTGTGGGTTGAAGTCCTCGGAGCACGAGACCCGAAGATCGAAAGACTTATGACCAATACGGAGCAAAGGGAAGAAACCGTCGGGGGACCGCTTTTTACCCCAGGACGAGAAAACTGAGTCCGGGGCATTCCCGCTCGCGGTTTTCTTGGGACGAGCACCGGAAGTCATCGAGCTCAGCCCTTTTCCTTCGCTGCAAGTGCATTTCCAGTGGTTTCGGACACCGGACGAGCGTTCGCCACTCGTTGGAAGCTTCGGCCATCTTTTGGACCGTTTTGGGGTCGCACCACAGTTCTCCCTCCAACGAGCTCGCTTCCCGACCTATACCTCCGGGAAAACGTGTCAGGGAGCATGCCAGGAGTGTGGGTTGAAGTCCTCGGAGCACGAGACCCCGAAGATCGAAAGACTTATGACCAATACGGAGCAAAGGGAAGAAACCATCGGGGGGACCGCTTTTTTACCCCAGGACGAGAAAACTGAGTCCGGGGCATTCCCGCTCGCGTTTTTCTTGGGACGAGCACCGGAAGTCCTCGAGCTCAGCCCGTTTCCTTCGCTGCAAGTGCATTTCCAGTGGTTTCTGACACCCGGACGAGCGTTCGCCACTCGTTGGAAGCTTCGGCCATCTTTTGGACCGTTTTGGGTCGCACCACAGTTCTCCCTCCAACGAGCTCGCTTCCCGACCTATACCTCCGGGAAAACGTGTCAGGGAGCATGCCAGGAGTGTGGGTTGAAGTCCTCGGAGCACGAGACCCGAAGATCGAAAGACTTATGACCAATACGGAGCAAAGGGAAGAAACCGTCGGGGGACCGCTTTTTTACCCCAGGACGAGAAAACTGAGTCCGGGGCATTCCCGCGCTCGCGTTTTCTTGGGACGAGCACCGGAAGTCCTCGAGCTCAGCCCGTTTCCTTCGCTGCAAGTGCATTTCCAGTGGTTTCTGACACCGGACGAGCGTTCGCCACTCGTTGGAAGCTTCGGCCATCTTTTGGACCGTTTTGGGTCGCACCACAGTTCTCCCTCCAACGAGCTCGCTTCCCGACCTATACCTCCGGAAAACGTGTCAGGGAGCATGCCAGGAGTGTGGGTTGAAGTCCTCGGAGCACGAGACCCGAAGATCGAAAGACTTATGACCAATACGGAGCAAAGGGAAGAAACCGTCGGGGGACCGCTTTTTACCCCAGGACGAGAAAACTGAGTCCGGGGCATTCCCGCTCGCGTTTTCTTGGGACGAGCACCGGAAGTCCTCGAGCTCAGCCCGTTTCCTTCGCTGCAAGTGCAATTCCAGTGGTTTCTGACACCGGACGAGCGTTCGCCACTCGTTGGAATCTTCGGCCATCTTTTGGACCGTTTTGGGTCGCACCACAGTTCTCCCTCCAACGAGCTCGCTTCCGGACCTATACCTCCGGAAAACGTGTCAAGGAGCATGCCAGGAGTGTGGGTTGAAGTCCTCGGAGCACGAGACCCGAAGATCGAAAGACTTATGACCAATACGGAGCAAAGGGAAGAAACCGTCGGGGGACCGCTTTTTACCCCAGGACGAGAAAACTGAGTCCGGGGCATTCCCGCTCGCGTTTTCTTGGGACGAGCACCGGAAGTCCTCGAGCTCAGCCCGTTTCCTTCGCTGCAAGTGCATTTCCAGTGGTTTCTGACACCGGACGAGCGTTCGCCACTCGTTGGAAGCTTCGGCCATCTTTTGGACCGTTTTGGGTCGCACCACAGTTCTCCCTCCAACGAGCTCGCTTCCCGACCTATACCTCCGGAAAACGTGTCAGGGAGCATGCCAGGAGTGTGGATTGAAGTCCTCGGAGCACGAGACCCGAAGATCGAAAGACTTATGACCAATACGGAGCAAAGGGAAGAAACTGTCGGGGGACCGCTTTTTACCCCAGGACGAGAAAACTGAGTCCGGGGCATTCCCGCTCGCGTTTTCTTGGGACGAGCACCGGAAGTCATCGAGCTCAGCCCGTTTCCTTCGCTGCAAGTGCATTTCCAGTGGTTTCGGACACCGGACGAGCGTTCGCCACTCGTTGGAAGCTTCGGCCATCTTTTGGACCGTTTTGGGTCGCACCACAGTTCTCCCTCCAACGAGCTCGCTTCCCGACCTATACCTCCGGAAAACGTGTCAGGGAGCATGCCAGGAGTGTGGGTTGAAGTCCTCGGAGCACGAGACCCGAAGATCGAAAGACTTATGACCAATACGGAGCAAAGGGAAGCAACCGTCGGGGGACCGCTTTTTACCCCAGGACGAGAAAACTGAGTCCGGGGCATTCCCGCTCGCGTTTTCTTGGGACGAGCACCGGAAGTCCTCGAGCTCAGCCCGTTTCCTTCGCTGCAAGTGCATTTCCAGTGGTTTCTGACACCGGACGAGCGTTCGCCACTCGTTGGAAGCTTCGGCCATCTTTTGGACCGTTTTGGGTCGCACCACAGTTCTCCCTCCAACGAGCTCGCTTCCCGACCTATACCTCCGGAAAACGTGTCAGGGAGCATGCCAGGAGTGTGGGTTGAAGTCCTCGGAGCACGAGACCCGAAGATCGAAAGACTTATGACCAATACGGAGCAAAGGGAAGAAACCGTCGGGGGACCGCTTTTTACCCCAGGACGAGAAAACTGAGTCCGGGGCATTCCCGCTCGCGTTTTCTTGGGACGAGCACCGGAAGTCCTCGAGCTCAGCCCGTTTCCTTCGCTGCAAGTGCATTTCCAGTGGTTTCTGACACCGGACGAGCGTTCGCCACTCGTTGGAAGCTTCGGCCATCTTTTGGACCGTTTTGGGTCGCACCACAGTTCTCCCTCCAACGAGCTCGCTTCCCGACCTATACCTCCGGAAAACGTGTCAGGGAGCATGCCAGGAGTGTGGGTTGAAGTCCTCGGAGCACGAGACCCGAAGATCGAAAGACTTATGACCAATACGGAGCAAAGGGAAGAAACCGTCGGGGGACCGCTTTTTACCCCAGGACGAGAAAACTGAGTCCGGGGCATTCCCGCTCGCGTTTTCTTGGGACGAGCACCGGAAGTCCTCGAGCTCAGCCCGTTTCCTTCGCTGCAAGTGCAATTCCAGTGGTTTCTGACACCGGACGAGCGTTCGCCACTCGTTGGAATCTTCGGCCATCTTTTGGACCGTTTTGGGTCGCACCACAGTTCTCCCTCCAACGAGCTCGCTTCCCGACCTATACCTCCGGAAAACGTGTCAGGGAGCATGCCAGGAGTGTGGGTTGAAGTCCTCGGAGCACGAGACCCGAAGATCGAAAGACTTATGACCAATACGGAGCAAAGGGAAGAAACCGTCGGGGGACCGCTTTTTACCCCAGGACGAGAAAACTGAGTCCGGGGCATTCCCGCTCGCGTTTTCTTGGGACGAGCACCGGAAGTCCTCGAGCTCAGCCCGTTTCCTTCGCTGCAAGTGCATTTCCAGTGGTTTCTGACACCGGACGAGCGTTCGCCACTCGTTGGAAGCTTCGGCCATCTTTTGGACCGTTTTGGGTCGCACCACAGTTCTCCCTCCAACGAGCTCGCTTCCCGACCTATACCTCCGGAAAACGTGTCAGGGAGCATGCCAGGAGTGTGGGTTGAAGTCCTCGGAGCACGAGACCCGAAGATCGAAAGACTTATGACCAATAAGGAGCAAAGGGAAGAAACCGTCGGGGGACCGCTTTTTACCCCAGGACGAGAAAACTGAGTCCGGGGCATTCCCGCTCGCGTTTTCTTGGGACGAGCACCGGAAGTCCTCGAGCTCAGCCCGTTTCCTTCGCTGCAAGTGCATTTCCAGTGGTTTCTGACACCGGACGAGCGTTCGCCACTCGTTGGAAGCTTCGGCCATCTTTTGGACCGTTTTGGGTCGCACCACAGTTCTCCCTCCAACGAGCTCGCTTCCCGACCTATACCTCCGGAAAACGTGTCAGGGAGCAGGCCAGGAGTGTGGGTTGAAGTCCTCGGAGCACGAGACCCGAAGATCGAAAGACTTATGACCAATAAGGAGCAAAGGGAAGAAACCGTCGGGGGACCGCTTTTTACCCCAGGACGAGAAAACTGAGTCCGGGGCATTCCCGCTCGCGTTTTCTTGGGACGAGCACCGGAAGTCCTCGAGCTCAGCCCGTTTCCTTCGCTGCAAGTGCATTTCCAGTGGTTTCTGACACCGGACGAGCGTTCGCCACTCGTTGGAAGCTTCGGCCATCTTTTGGACCGTTTTGGGTCGCACCACAGTTCTCCCTCCAACGAGCTCGCTTCCGGACCTATACCTCCGGAAAACGTGTCAGGGAGCATGCCAGGAGTGTGGGTTGAAGTCCTCGAAGCACGAGACCCGAAGATCGAAAGACTTATGACCAATACGGAGCAAAGGGAAGAAACCGTCGGGGGACCGCTTTTTACCCCAGGACGAGAAAACTGAGTCCGGGGCATTCCCGCTCGCGTTTTCTTGGGACGAGCACCGGAAGTGCTCGAGCTCAGCCCGTTTCCTTCGCTGCAAGTGCATTTCCAGTGGTTTCTGACACCGGACGAGCGTTCGCCACTCGTTGGAAGCTTCGGCCATCTTTTGGACCGTTTTGGGTCGCACCACAGTTCTCCCTCCAACGAGCTCGCTTCCCGACCTATACCTCCGGAAAACGTGTCAGGGAGCATGCCAGGAGTGTGGGTTGAAGTCCTCGGAGCACGAGACCCGAAGATCGAAAGACTTATGACCAATACGGAGCAAAGGGAAGAAACCGTCGGGGGACCGCTTTTTACCCCAGGACGAGAAAACTGAGTCCGGGGCATTCCCGCTCGCGTTTTCTTGGGACGAGCACCGGAAGTCCTCGAGATCAGCCCGTTTCCTTCGCTGCAAGTGCATTTCCAGTGGTTTCTGACACCGGACGAGCGTTCGCCACTCGTTGGAAGCTTCGGCCATCTTTTGGACCGTTTTGGGTCGCACCACAGTTCTCCCTCCAACGAGCTCGCTTCCCGACCTATACCTCCAGAAAACGTGTCAGGGAGCATGCCAGGAGTGTGGGTTGAAGTCCTCGGAGCACGAGACCCGAAGATCGAAAGACTTATGACCAATACGGAGCAAAGGGAAGAAACCGTCGGGGGACCGCTTTTTACCCCAGGACGAGAAAACTGAGTCCGGGGCATTCCCGCTCGCGTTTTCTTGGGACGAGCACCGGAAGTCCTCGAGCTCAGCCCGTTTCCTTCGCTGCAAGTGCATTTCCAGTGGTTTCTGACACCGGACGAGCGTTCGCCACTCGTTGGAAGCTTCGGCCATCTTTTGGACCGTTTTGGGTCGCACCACAGTTCTCCCTCCAACGAGCTCGCTTCCCGACCTATACCTCCAGAAAACGTGTCAGGGAGCATGCCAGGAGTGTGGGTTGAAGTCCTCGGAGCACGAGACCCGAAGATCGAAAGACTTATGACCAATACGGAGCAAAGGGAAGAAACCGTCGGGGGACCGCTTTTTACCCCAGGACGAGAAAACTGAGTCCGGGGCATTCCCGCTCGCGTTTTCTTGGGACGAGCACCGGAAGTCCTCGAGCTCAGCCCGTTTCCTTCGCTGCAAGTGCATTTCCAGTGGTTTCTGACACCGGACGAGCGTTCGCCACTCGTTGGAAGCTTCGGCCATCTTTTGGACCGTTTTGGGTCGCACCACAGTTCTCCCTCCAACGAGCTCGCTTCCCGACCTATACCTCCGGAAAACGTGTCAGGGAGCATGCCAGAAGTGTGGGTTGAAGTCCTCGGAGCACGAGACCCGAAGATCGAAAGACTTATGACCAATACGGAGCAAAGGGAAGAAACCGTCGGGGGACCGCTTTTTACCCCAGGACGAGAAAACTGAGTCCGGGGCATTCCCGCTCGCGTTTTCTTGGGACGAGCACCGGAAGTCCTCGAGCTCAGCCCGTTTCCTTTGCTGCAAGTGCATTTCCAGTGGTTTCTGACACCGGACGAGCGTTCGCCACTCGTTGGAAGCTTCGGCCATCTTTTGGACCGTTTTGGGTCGCACCACAGTTCTCCCTCCAACGAGCTCGCTTCCCGACCTATACCTCCAGAAAACGTGTCAGGGAGCATGCCAGGAGTGTGGGTTGAAGTCCTCGGAGCACGAGACCCGAAGATCGAAAGACTTATGACCAATAAGGAGCAAAGGGAAGAAACCGTCGGGGGACCGCTTTTTACCCCAGGACGAGAAAACTGAGTCCGGGGCATTCCCGCTCGCGTTTTCTTGGGACGAGCACCGGAAGTCCTCGAGCTCAGCCCGTTTCCTTCGCTGCAAGTGCATTTCCAGTGGTTTCTGACACCGGACGAGCGTTCGCCACTCGTTGGAAGCTTCGGCCATCTTTTGGACCGTTTTGGGTCGCACCACAGTTCTCCCTCCAACGAGCTCGCTTCCCGACCTATACCTCCGGAAAACGTGTCAGGGAGCATGCCAGGAGTGTGGGTTGAAGTCCTCGGAGCACGAGACCCAAAGATCGAAAGACTTATGACCAATACGGAGCAAAGTGAAGAAACCGTCGGGGGACCGCTTTTTACCCCAGGACGAGAAAACTGAGTCCGGGGCATTCCCGCTCGCGTTTTCTTGGGACGAGCACCGGAAGTCCTCGAGCTCAGCCCGTTTCCTTCGCTGCAAGTGCATTTCCAGTGGTTTCTGACACCGGACGAGCGTTCGCCACTCGTTGGAAGCTTCGGCCATCTTTTGGACCGTTTTGGGTCGCACCACAGTTCTCCCTCCAACGAGCTCGCTTCCCGACCTATACCTCCGGAAAACGTGTCAGGGAGCAGGCCAGGAGTGTGGGTTGAAGTCCTCGGAGCACGAGACCCGAAGATCGAAAGACTTATGACCAATAAGGAGCAAAGGGAAGAAACCGTCGGGGGACCGCTTTTTACCCCAGGACGAGAAAACTGAGTCCGGGGCATTCCCGCTCGCGTTTTCTTGGGACGAGCACCGGAAGTCCTCGAGCTCAGCCCGTTTCCTTCGCTGCAAGTGCATTTCCAGTGGTTTCTGACACCGGAAAACGTGACACGTTTTGGGTCGCACCACAGTTCTCCGGACCGCTTTTTACCCCAGGACGAGAAAACTGAGTCCGGGGCATTCCCGCTCGCGTTTTCTTGGGACGAGCACCGGAAGTCCTCGAGCTCAGCCCGTTTCCTTCGCTGCAAGTGCATTTCCAGTGGTTCCTGACACCGGACGAGCGTTCGCCACTCGTTGGAAGCTTCGGCCATCTTTTGGACCGTTTTGGGTCGCACCACAGTTCTCCCTCCAACGAGCTCGCTTCCCGACCTATACCTCCGGAAAACGTGTCAGGGAGCATGCCAGGAGTGTGGGTTGAAGTCCTCGGAGCACGAGACCCGAAGATCGAAAGACTTATGACCAATACGGAGCAAAGGGAAGAAACCGTCGGGGGACCGCTTTTTACCCCAGGACGAGAAAACTGAGTCCGGGGCATTCCCGCTCGCGTTTTCTTGGGACGAGCACCGGAAGTACTCGAGCTCAGCCCGTTTCCTTCGCTGCAAGTGCACTTCCAGTGGTTTCTGACACCGGACGAGCGTTCGCCACTCGTTGGAAGCTTCGGCCATCTTTTGGACCGTTTTGGGTCGCACCACAGTTCTCCCTCCAACGAGCTCGCTTCCCGACCTATACCTCCGGAAAACGTGTCAGGGAGCATGCCAGGAGTGTGGGTTGAAGTCCTCGGAGCACGAGACCCGAAGATCGAAAGACTTATGACCAATACGGAGCAAAGGGAAGAAACCGTCGGGGGACCGCTTTTTACCCCAGGACGAGAAAACTGAGTCCGGGGCATTCCCGCTCGCGTTTTCTTGGGACGAGCACCGGAAGTCCTCGAGCTCAGCCCGTTTCCTTCGCTGCAAGTGCATCTCAAGTGGTTTCTGACACCGGACGAGCGTTCACCACTCGTTGGAAGCTTCGGCCATCTTTTGGACCGTTTTGGGTCGCACCACAGTTCTCCCTCCAACGAGCTCGCTTCCCGACCTATACCTCCGGAAAACGTGTCAGGGAGCATGCCAGGAGTGTGGGTTGAAGTCCTCGGAGCACGAGACCCGAAGATCGAAAGACTTATGACCAATACGGAGCAAAGGGAAGAAACCGTCGGGGGACCGCTTTTTACCCCAGGACGAGAAAACTGAGTCCGGGGCATTCCCGCTCGCGTTTTCTTGGGACGAGCACCGGAAGTCCTCGAGCTCAGCCCGTTTCCTTCGCTGCAAGTGCATATCAAGTGGTTTCTGACACCGGACGAGCGTTCGCCACTCGTTGGAAGCTTCGGCCATCTTTTGGACCGTTTTGGGTCGCACCACAGTTCTCCCTCCAACGAGCTCGCTTCCCGACCTATACCTCCGGAAAACGTGTCAGGGAGCATGCCAGGAGTGTGGGTTGAAGTCCTCGGAGCACGAGACCCGAAGATCGAAAGACTTATGACCAATACGGAGCAAAGGGAAGAAACCGTCGGGGGACCGCTTTTTACCCCAGGACGAGAAAACTGAGTCCGGGGCATTCCCGCTCGCGTTTTCTTGGGACGAGCACCGGAAGTACTCGAGCTCAGCCCGTTTCCTTCGCTGCAAGTGCATTTCCAGTGGTTTCTGACACCGGACGAGCGTTCGCCACTCGTTGGAAGCTTCGGCCATCTTTTGGACCGTTTTGGGTCGCACCACAGTTCTCCCTCCAACGAGCTCGCTTCCCGACCTATACCTCCGGAAAACGTGTCAGGGAGCATGCCAGGAGTGTGGGTTGAAGTCCTCGGAGCACGAGACCCGAAGATCGAAAGACCTATGACCAATACGGAGCAAAGGGAAGAAACCGTCGGGGGACCGCTTTTTACCCCAGGACGAGAAAACTGAGTCCGGGGCATTCCCGCTCGCGTTTTCTTGGGACGAGCACCGGAAGTCCTCGAGCTCAGCCCGTTTCCTTCGCTGCAAGTGCATCTCAAGTGGTTTCTGACACCGGACGAGCGTTCGCCACTCGTTGGAAGCTTCGGCCATCTTTTGGACCGTTTTGGGTCGCACCACAGTTCTCCCTCCAACGAGCTCGCTTCCCGACCTATACCTCCGGAAAACGTGTCAGGGAGCATGCCAGGAGTGTGGGTTGAAGTCCTCGGAGCACGAGACCCGAAGATCGAAAGACTTATGACCAATAAGGAGCAAAGGGAAGAAACCGTCGGGGGACCGCTTTTTACCCCAGGACGAGAAAACTGAGTCCGGGGCATTCCCGCTCGCGTTTTCTTGGGACGAGCACCGGAAGTCCTCGAGCTCAGCCCGTTTCCTTCGCTGCAAGTGCATTTCCAGTGGTTTCTGACACCGGACGAGCGTTCGCCACTCGTTGGAAGCTTCGGCCATCTTTTGGACCGTTTTGGGTCGCACCACAGTTCTCCCTCCAACGAGCTCGCTTCCCGACCTATACCTCCGGAAAACGTGTCAGGGAGCATGCCAGGAGTGTGGGTTGAAGTCCTCGGAGCACGAGACCCGAAGATCGAAAGACTTATGACCAATACGGAGCAAAGGGAAGAAACCGTCGGGGGACCGCTTTTTACCCCAGGACGAGAAAACTGAGTCCGGGGCATTCCCGCTCGCGTTTTCTTGGGACGAGCACCGGAAGTCCTCGAGCTCAGCCCGTTTCCTTCGCTGCAAGTGCATTTCCAGTGGTTTCTGACACCGGACGAGCGTTCGCCACTCGTTGGAAGCTTCGGCCATCTTTTGGACCGTTTTGGGTCGCACCACAGTTCTCCCTCCAACGAGGTCGCTTCCCGACCTATACCTCCGGAAAACGTGTCAGGGAGCATGCCAGGAGTGTGGGTTGAAGTCCTCGGAGCACGAGACCCGAAGATCGAAAGACCTATGACCAATACGGAGCAAAGGGAAGAAACCGTCGGGGGACCGCTTTTTACCCCAGGACGAGAAAACTGAGTCCGGGGCATTCCCGCTCGCGTTTTCTTGGGACGAGCACCGGAAGTCCTCGAGCTCAGCCCGTTTCCTTCGCTGCAAGTGCATTTCCAGTGGTTTCTGACACCGGACGAGCGTTCGCCACTCGTTGGAAGCTTCGGCCATCTTTTGGACCGTTTTGGGTCGCACCACAGTTCTCCCTCCAACGAGGTCGCTTCCCGACCTATACCTCCGGAAAACGTGTCAGGGAGCATGCCAGGAGTGTGGGTTGAAGTCCTCGGAGCACGAGACCCGAAGATCGAAAGACCTATGACCAATACGGAGCAAAGGGAAGAAACCGTCGGGGGACCGCTTTTTACCCCAGGACGAGAAAACTGAGTCCGGGGCATTCCCGCTCGCGTTTTCTTGGGACGAGCACCGGAAGTCCTCGAGCTCAGCCCGTTTCCTTCGCTGCAAGTGCATCTCAAGTGGTTTCTGACACCGGACGAGCGTTCGCCACTCGTTGGAAGCTTCGGCCATCTTTTGGACCGTTTTGGGTCGCACCACAGTTCTCCCTCCAACGAGCTCGCTTCCCGACCTATACCTCCGGAAAACGTGTCAGGGAGCATGCCAGGAGTGTGGGTTGAAGTCCTCGGAGCACGAGACCCGAAGATCGAAAGACTTATGACCAATAAGGAGCAAAGGGAAGAAACCGTCGGGGGACCGCTTTTTACCCCAGGACGAGAAAACTGAGTCCGGGGCATTCCCGCTCGCGTTTTCTGGGGACGAGCACCGGAAGTCCTCGAGCTCAGCCCGTTTCCTTCGCTGCAAGTGCATTTCCAGTGGTTTCTGACACCGGACGAGCGTTCGCCACTCGTTGGAAGCTTCGGCCATCTTTTGGACCGTTTTGGGTCGCACCACAGTTCTCCCTCCAACGAGGTCGCTTCCCGACCTATACCTCCGGAAAACGTGTCAGGGAGCATGCCAGGAGTGTGGGTTGAAGTCCTCGGAGCACGAGACCCGAAGATCGAAAGACCTATGACCAATACGGAGCAAAGGGAAGAAACCGTCGGGGGACCGCTTTTTACCCCAGGACGAGAAAACTGAGTCCGGGGCATTCCCGCTCGCGTTTTCTTGGGACGAGCACCGGAAGTCCTCGAGCTAAGCCCGTTTCCTTCGCTGCAAGTGCATCTCAAGTGGTTTCTGACACCGGACGAGCGTTCGCCACTCGTTGGAAGCTTCGGCCATCTTTTGGACCGTTTTGGGTCGCACCACTGTTCTCCCTCCAACGAGCTCGCTTCCCGACCTATACCTCCGGAAAACGTGTCAGGGAGCATGCCAGGAGTGTGGGTTGAAGTCCTCGGAGCACGAGACCCGAAGATCGAAAGACTTATGACCAATAAGGAGCAAAGGGAAGAAACCGTCGGGGGACCGCTTTTTACCCCAGAACGAGAAAACTGAGTCCGGGGCATTCCCGCTCGCGTTTTCTTGGGACGAGCACCGGAAGTCCTCGAGCTCAGCCCGTTTCCTTCGCTGCAAGTGCATTTCCAGTGGTTTCTGACACCGGACGAGCGTTCGCCACTCGTTGGAAGCTTCGGCCATCTTTTGGACCGTTTTGGGTCGCACCACAGTTCTCCCTCCAACGAGCTCGCTTCCCGACCTATACCTCCGGAAAACGTGTCAGGGAGCATGCCAGGAGTGTGGGTTGAAGTCCTCGGAGCACGAGACCCGAAGATCGAAAGACTTATGACCAATAAGGAGCAAAGGGAAGAAACCGTCGGGGGACCGCTTTTTACCCCAGGACGAGAAAACTGAGTCCGGGGCATTCCCGCTCGCGTTTTCTTGGGACGAGCACCGGAAGTCCTCGAGCTCAGCCCGTTTCCTTCGCTGCAAGTGCATTTCCAGTGGTTTCTGACACCGGACGAGCGTTCGCCGCTCGTTGGAAGCTTCGGCCATCTTTTGGACCGTTTTGGGTCGCACCACAGTTCTCCCTCCAACGAGCTCGCTTCCCGACCTATACCTCCGGAAAACGTGTCAGGGAGCATGCCAGGAGTGTGGGTTGAAGTCCTCGGAGCACGAGACCCGAAGATCGAAAGACTTATGACCAATACGGAGCAAAGGGAAGAAACCGTCGGGGGACCGCTTTTTACCCCAGGACGAGAAAACTGAGTCCGGGGCATTCCCGCTCGCGTTTTCTTGGGACGAGCACCGGAAGTCCTCGAGCTCAGCCCGTTTCCTTCGCTGCAAGTGCATTACCAGTGGTTTCTGACACCGGACGAGCGTTCGCCACTCGTTGGAAGCTTCGGCCATCTTTTGGACCGTTTTGGGTCGCACCACAGTTCTCCCTCCAACGAGCTCGCTTCCCGACCTATACCTCCGGAAAACGTTTCAGGGAGCATGCCAGGAGTGTGGGTTGAAGTCCTCGGAGCACGAGACCCGAAGATCGAAAGACTTATGACCAATACGGAGCAAAGGGAAGAAACCGTCGGGGGACCGCTTTTTACCCCAGGACGAGAAAACTGAGTCCGGGGCATTCCCGCTCGCGTTTTCTTGGGACGAGCACCGGAAGTCCTCGAGCTCAGCCCGTTTCCTTCGCTGCAAGTGCATTTCCAGTGGTTTCTGACACCGGACGAGCGTTCGCCACTCGTTGGAAGCTTCGGCCATCTTTTGGACCGTTTTGGGTCGCACCACAGTTCTCCCTCCAACGAGCTCGCTTCCCGACCTATACCTCCGGAAAACGTGTCAGGGAGCATGCCAGGAGTGTGGGTTGAAGTCCTCGGAGCACGAGACCCGAAGATCGAAAGACTTATGACCAATACGGAGCAAAGGGAAGAAACCGTCGGGGGACCGCTTTTTACCCCAGGACGAGAAAACTGAGTCCGGGGCATTCCCGCTCGCGTTTTCTTGGGACGAGCACCGGAAGTCCTCGAGCTCAGCCCGTTTCCTTCGCTGCAAGTGCATTTCCAGTGGTTTCTGACACCGGACGAGCGTTCGCCGCTCGTTGGAAGCTTCGGCCATCTTTTGGACCGTTTTGGGTCGCACCACAGTTCTCCCTCCAACGAGCTCGCTTCCCGACCTATACCTCCGGAAAACGTGTCAGGGAGCATGCCAGGAGTGTGGGTTGAAGTCCTCGGAGCACGAGACCCGAAGATCGAAAGACTTATGACCAATAAGGAGCAAAGGGAAGAAACCGTCGGGGGACCGCTTTTTACCCCAGGACGAGAAAACTGAGTCCGGGGCATTCCCGCTCGCGTTTTCTTGGGACGAGCACCGGAAGTCCTCGAGCTCAGCCCGTTTCCTTCGCTGCAAGTGCATTTCCAGTGGTTTCTGACACCGGACGAGCGTTCGCCACTCGTTGGAAGCTTCGGCCACCTTTTGGACCGTTTTGGGTCGCACCACAGTTCTCCCTCCAACGAGCTCGCTTCCCGACCTATAGCTCCGGAAAACGTGTCAGGGAGCATGCCAGGAGTGTGGGTTGAAGTCCTCGGAGCACGAGACCCGAAGATCGAAAGACTTATGACCAATACGGAGCAAAGGGAAGAAACCGTCGGGGGACCGCTTTTTACCCCAGGACGAGAAAACTGAGTCCGGGGCATTCCCGCTCGCGTTTTCTTGGGACGAGCACCGGAAGTCCTCGAGCTCAGCCCGTTTCCTTCGCTGCAAGTGCATTTCCAGTGGTTTCTGACACCGGACGAGCGTTCGCCGCTCGTTGGAAGCTTCGGCCATCTTTTGGACCGTTTTGGGTCGCACCACAGTTCTCCCTCCAACGAGCTCGCTTCCCGACCTATACCTCCGGAAAACGTGTCAGGGAGCATGCCAGGAGTGTGGGTTGAAGTCCTCGGAGCACGAGACCCGAAGATCGAAAGACTTATGACCAATACGGAGCAAAGGGAAGAAACCGTCGGGGGACCGCTTTTTACCCCAGGACGAGAAAACTGAGTCCGGGGCATTCCCGCTCGCGTTTTCTTGGGACGAGCACCGGAAGTCCTCGAGCTCAGCCCGTTTCCTTCGCTGCAAGTGCATTACCAGTGGTTTCTGACACCGGACGAGCGTTCGCCACTCGTTGGAAGCTTCGGCCATCTTTTGGACCGTTTTGGGTCGCACCACAGTTCTCCCTCCAACGAGCTCGCTTCCCGACCTATACCTCCGGAAAACGTTTCAGGGAGCATGCCAGGAGTGTGGGTTGAAGTCCTCGGAGCACGAGACCCGAAGATCGAAAGACTTATGACCAATACGGAGCAAAGGGAAGAAACCGTCGGGGGACCGCTTTTTACCCCAGGACGAGAAAACTGAGTCCGGGGCATTCCCGCTCGCGTTTTCTTGGGACGAGCACCGGAAGTCCTCGAGCTCAGCCCGTTTCCTTCGCTGCAAGTGCATTTCCAGTGGTTTCTGACACCGGACGAGCGTTCGCCACTCGTTGGAAGCTTCGGCCATCTTTTGGACCGTTTTGGGTCGCACCACAGTTCTCCCTCCAACGAGCTCGCTTCCCGACCTATACCTCCGGAAAACGTGTCAGGGAGCATGCCAGGAGTGTGGGTTGAAGTCCTCGGAGCACGAGACCCGAAGATCGAAAGACTTATGACCAATACGGAGCAAAGGGAAGAAACCGTCGGGGGACCGCTTTTTACCCCAGGACGAGAAAACTGAGTCCGGGGCATTCCCGCTCGCGTTTTCTTGGGACGAGCACCGGAAGTCCTCGAGCTCAGCCCGTTTCCTTCGCTGCAAGTGCATTTCCAGTGGTTTCTGACACCGGACGAGCGTTCGCCACTCGTTGGAAGCTTCGGCCATCTTTTGGACCGTTTTGGGTCGCACCACAGTTCTCCCTCCAACGAGCTCGCTTCCCGACCTATACCTCCGGAAAACGTGTCAGGGAGCATGCCAGGAGTGTGGGTTGAAGTCCTCGGAGCACGAGACCCGAAGATCGAAAGACTTATGACCAATAAGGAGCAAAGGGAAGAAACCGTCGGGGGACCGCTTTTTAGCCCAGGACGAGAAAACTGAGTCCGGGGCATTCCCGCTCGCGTTTTCTTGGGACGAGCACCGGAAGTCCTCGAGCTCAGCCCGTTTCCTTCGCTGCAAGTGCATTTCCAGTGGTTTCTGACACCGGACGAGCGTTCGCCGCTCGTTGGAAGCTTCGGCCATCTTTTGGACCGTTTTGGGTCGCACCACAGTTCTCCCTCCAACGAGCTCGCTTCCCGACCTATACCTCCGGAAAACGTGTCAGGGAGCATGCCAGGAGTGTGGGTTGAAGTCCTCGGAGCACGAGACCCGAAGATCGAAAGACTTATGACCAATACGGAGCAAAGGGAAGAAACCGTCGGGGGACCGCTTTTTACCCCAGGACGAGAAAACTGAGTCCGGGGCATTCCCGCTCGCGTTTTCTTGGGACGAGCACCGGAAGTCCTCGAGCTCAGCCCGTTTCCTTCGCTGCAAGTGCATTACCAGTGGTTTCTGACACCGGACGAGCGTTCGCCACTCGTTGGAAGCTTCGGCCATCTTTTGGACCGTTTTGGGTCGCACCACAGTTCTCCCTCCAACGAGCTCGCTTCCCGACCTATACCTCCGGAAAACGTTTCAGGGAGCATGCCAGGAGTGTGGGTTGAAGTCCTCGGAGCACGAGACCCGAAGATCGAAAGACTTATGACCAATACGGAGCAAAGGGAAGAAACCGTCGGGGGACCGCTTTTTACCCCAGGACGAGAAAACTGAGTCCGGGGCATTCCCGCTCGCGTTTTCTTGGGACGAGCACCGGAAGTCCTCGAGCTCAGCCCGTTTCCTTCGCTGCAAGTGCATTTCCAGTGGTTTCTGACACCGGACGAGCGTTCGCCACTCGTTGGAAGCTTCGGCCATCTTTTGGACCGTTTTGGGTCGCACCACAGTTCTCCCTCCAACGAGCTCGCTTCCCGACCTATACCTCCGGAAAACGTGTCAGGGAGCATGCCAGGAGTGTGGGTTGAAGTCCTCGGAGCACGAGACCCGAAGATCGAAAGACTTATGACCAATACGGAGCAAAGGGAAGAAACCGTCGGGGGACCGCTTTTTACCCCAGGACGAGAAAACTGAGTCCGGGGCATTCCCGCTCGCGTTTTCTTGGGACGAGCACCGGAAGTCCTCGAGCTCAGCCCGTTTCCTTCGCTGCAAGTGCATTTCCAGTGGTTTCTGACACCGGACGAGCGTTCGCCACTCGTTGGAAGCTTCGGCCATCTTTTGGACCGTTTTGGGTCGCACCACAGTTCTCCCTCCAACGAGCTCGCTTCCCGACCTATACCTCCGGAAAACGTGTCAGGGAGCATGCCAGGAGTGTGGGTTGAAGTCCTCGGAGCACGAGACCCGAAGATCGAAAGACTTATGACCAATAAGGAGCAAAGGGAAGAAACCGTCGGGGGACCGCTTTTTACCCCAGGACGAGAAAACTGAGTCCGGGGCATTCCCGCTCGCGTTTTCTTGGGACGAGCACCGGAAGTCCTCGAGCTCAGCCCGTTTCCTTCGCTGCAAGTGCATTTCCAGTGGTTTCTGACACCGGACGAGCGTTCGCCACTCGTTGGAAGCTTCGGCCATCTTTTGGACCGTTTTGGGTCGCACCACAGTTCTCCCTCCAACGAGCTCGCTTCCCGACCTATACCTCCGGAAAACGTGTCAGGGAGCATGCCAGGAGTGTGGGTTGAAGTCCTCGGAGCACGAGACCCGAAGATCGAAAGACTTATGACCAATACGGAGCAAAGGGAAGAAACCGTCGGGGGACCGCTTTTTACCCCAGGACGAGAAAACTGAGTCCGGGGCATTCCCGCTCGCGTTTTCTTGGGACGAGCACCGGAAGTCCTCGAGCTCAGCCCGTTTCCTTCGCTGCAAGTGCATTTCCAGTGGTTTCCGACACCGGACGAGCGTTCGCCACTCGTTGGAAGCTTCGGCCATCTTTTGGACCGTTTTGGGTCGCACCACAGTTCTCCCTCCAACGAGCTCGCTTCCCGACCTATACCTCCGGAAAACGTGTCAGGGAGCATGCCAGGAGTGTGGGTTGAAGTCCTCGGAGCACGAGACCCGAAGATCGAAAGACTTATGACCAATACGGAGCAAAGGGAAGAAACCGTCGGGGGACCGCTTTTTACCCCAGGACGAGAAAACTGAGTCCGGGGCATTCCCGCTCGCGTTTTCTTGGGACGAGCACCGGAAGTCCTCGAGCTCAGCCCGTTTCCTTCGCTGCAAGTGCATTTCCAGTGGTTTCCGACACCGGACGAGCGTTCGCCACTCGTTGGAAGCTTCGGCCATCTTTTGGACCGTTTTGGGTCGCACCACAGTTCTCCCTCCAACGAGCTCGCTTCCCGACCTATACCTCCGGAAAACGTGTCAGGGAGCATGCCAGGAGTGTGGGTTGAAGTCCTCGGAGCACGAGACCCGAAGATCGAAAGACTTATGACCAATACGGAGCAAAGGGAAGAAACTGTCGGGGGACCGCTTTTTACCCCAGGACGAGAAAACTGAGTCCGGGGCATTCCCGCTCGCGTTTTCTCGGGACGAGCACCGGAAGACCTCGAGCTCAGCCCGTTTCCTTCGCTGCAAGTGCATTTCCAGTGGTTTCCGACACCGGACGAGCGTTCGCCACTCGTTGGAAGCTTCGGCCATCTTTTGGACCGTTTTGGGTCGCACCACAGTTCTCCCTCCAACGAGCTCGCTTCCCGACCTATACCTCCGGAAAACGTGTCAGGGAGCATGCCAGGAGTGTGGGTTGAAGTCCTCGGAGCACGAGACCCGAAGATCGAAAGACTTATGACCAATACGGAGCAAAGGGAAGAAACCGTCGGGGGACCGCTTTTTACAACAGGACGAGAAAACTGAGTCCGGGGCATTCCCGCTCGCGTTTTCTTGGGACGAGCACCGGAAGTCCTCGAGCTCAGCCCGTTTCCTTCGCTGCAAGTGCATTTCCAGTGGTTTCTGACACCGGACGAGCGTTCGCCACTCGTTGGAAGCTTCGGCCATCTTTTGGACCGTTTTGGGTCGCACCACAGTTCTCCCTCCAACGAGCTCGCTTCCCGACCTATACCTCCAGAAAACGTGTCAGGGAGCATGCCAGGAGTGTGGGTTGAAGTCCTCGGAGCACGAGACCCGAAGATCGAAAGACTTATGACCAATACGGAGCAAAGGGAAGAAACCGTCGGGGGACCGCTTTTTACAACAGGACGAGAAAACTGAGTCCGGGGCATTCCCGCTCGCGTTTTCTTGGGACGAGCACCGGAAGTCCTCGAGCTCAGCCCGTTTCCTTCGCTGCAAGTGCATTTCCAGTGGTTTCTGACACCGGACGAGCGTTCGCCACTCGTTGGAAGCTTCGGCCATCTTTTGGACCGTTTTGGGTCGCACCACAGTTCTCCCTCCAACGAGCTCGCTTCCCGACCTATACCTCCGGAAAACGTGTCAGGGAGCATGCCAGGAGTGTGGGTTGAAGTCCTCGGAGCACGAGACCCGAAGATCGAAAGACTTATGACCAATACGGAGCAAAGGGAAGAAACCGTCGGGGGACCGCTTTTTACCCCAGGACGAGAAAACTGAGTCCGGGGCATTCCCGCTCGCGTTTTCTTGGGACGAGCACCGGAAGTCCTCGAGCTCAGCCCGTTTCCTTCGCTGCAAGTGCATTTCCAGTGGTTTCTGACACCGGACGAGCGTTCGCCACTCGTTGGAAGCTTCGGCCATCTTTTGGACCGTTTTGGGTCGCACCACAGTTCTCCCTCCAACGAGCTCGCTTCCCGACCTATACCTCCGGAAAACGTGTCAGGGAGCATGCCAGGAGTGTGGGTTGAAGTCCTCGGAGCACGAGACCCGAAGATCGAAAGACTTATGACCAATACGGAGCAAAGGGAAGAAACCGTCGGGGGACCGCTTTTTACCCCAGGACGAGAAAACTGAGTCCGGGGCATTCCCGCTCGCGTTTTCTTGGGACGAGCACCGAAAGTCCTCGAGCTCAGCCCGTTTCCTTCGCTGCAAGTGCATTTCCAGTGGTTTCTGACACCGGACGAGCGTTCGCCACTCGTTGGAAGCTTCGGCCATCTTTTGGACCGTTTTGGGTCGCACCACAGTTCTCCCTCCAACGAGCTCGCTTCCCGACCTATACCTCCGGAAAACGTGTCAGGGAGCATGCCAGGAGTGTGGGTTGAAGTCCTCGGAGCACGAGACCCGAAGATCGAAAGACTTATGACCAATACGGAGCAAAGGGAAGAAACCGTCGGGGGACCGCTTTTTACAACAGGACGAGAAAACTGAGTCCGGGGCATTCCCGCTCGCGTTTTCTTGGGACGAGCACCGGATGTCCTCGAGCTCAGCCCGTTTCCTTCGCTGCAAGTGCATTTCCAGTGGTTTCTGACACCGGACGAGCGTTCGCCACTCGTTGGAAGCTTCGGCCATCTTTTGGACCGTTTTGGGTCGCACCACAGTTCTCCCTCCAACGAGCTCGCTTCCCGACCTATACCTCCGGAAAACGTGTCAGGGAGCATGCCAGGAGTGTGGGTTGAAGTCCTCGGAGCACGAGACCCGAAGATCGAAAGACTTATGACCAATACGGAGCAAAGGGAAGAAACCGTCGGGGGACCGCTTTTTACCCCAGGACGAGAAAACTGAGTCCGGGGCATTCCCGCTCGCGTTTTCTTGGGACGAGCACCGGAAGTCCTCGAGCTCAGCCCGTTTCCTTCGCTGCAAGTGCATTTCCAGTGGTTTCTGACACCGGACGAGCGTTCGCCACTCGTTGGAAGCTTCGGCCATCTTTTGGACCGTTTTGGGTCGCACCACAGTTCTCCCTCCAACGAGCTCGCTTCCCGACCTATACCTCCGGAAAACGTGTCAGGGAGCATGCCAGGAGTGTGGGTTGAAGTCCTCGGAGCACGAGACCCAAAGATCGAAAGACTTATGACCAATACGGAGCAAAGGGAAGAAACCGTCGGGGGACCGTTTTTTACAACAGGACGAGAAAACTGAGTCCGGGGCATTCGCGCTCGCGTTTTCTTGGGACGAGCACCGGAAGTCCTCGAGCTCAGCCCGTTTCCTTCGCTGCAAGTGCATTTCCAGTGGTTTCTGACACCGGACGAGCGTTCGCCACTCGTTGGAAGCTTCGGCCATCTTTTGGACCGTTTTGGGTCGCACCACAGTTCTCCCTCCAACGAGCTCGCTTCCCGACCTATACCTCCGGAAAACGTGTCAGGGAGCATGCCAGCAGTGTGGGTTGAAGTCCTCGGAGCACGAGACCCGAAGATCGAAAGACTTATGACCAATACGGAGCAAAGGGAAGAAACCGTCGGGGGACCGCTTTTTACCCCAGGACGAGAAAACTGAGTCCGGGGCATTCCCGCTCGCGTTTTCTTGGGACGAGCACCGGAAGTCCTCGAGCTCAGCCCGTTTCCTTCGCTGCAAGTGCATTTCCAGTGGTTTCTGACACCGGACGAGCGTTCGCCACTCGTTGGAAGCTTCGGCCATCTTTTGGACCGTTTTGGGTCGCACCACAGTTCTCCCTCCAACGAGCTCGCTTCCCGACCTATACCTCCGGAAAACGTGTCAGAGAGCATGCCAGGAGTGTGGGTTGAAGTCCTCGGAGCACGAGACCCGAAGATCGAAAGACTTATGACCAATACGGAGCAAAGGGAAGAAACCGTCAGGGGACCGCTTTTTACCCCAGGACGAGAAAACTGAGTCCGGGGCATTCCCGCTCGCGTTTTCTTGGGACGAGCACCGGAAGTCCTCGAGCTCAGCCCGTTTCCTTCGCTGCAAGTGCATTTCCAGTGGTTTCTGACACCGGACGAGCGTTCGCCACTCGTTGGAAGCTTCGGCCATCTTTTGGACCGTTTTGGGTCGCACCACAGTTCTCCCTCCAACGAGCTCGCTTCCCGACCTATACCTCCGGAAAACGTGTCAGGGAGCATGCCAGGAGTGTGGGTTGAAGTCCTCGGAGCACGAGACCCGAAGATCGAAAGACTTATGACCAATACGGAGCAAAGGGAAGAAACCGTCGGGGGACCGCTTTTTACCCCAGGACGAGAAAACTGAGTCCGGGGCATTCCCGCTCGCGTTTTCTTGGGACGAGCACCGGAAGTCCTCGAGCTCAGCCCGTTTCCTTCGCTGCAAGTGCATTTCCAGTGGTTTCTGACACCGGACGAGCGTTCGCCACTCGTTGGAAGCTTCGGCCATCTTTTGGACCGTTTTGGGTCGCACCACAGTTCTCCCTCCAACGAGCTCGCTTCCCGACCTATACCTCCGGAAAACGTGTCAGGGAGCATGCCAGGAGTGTGGGTTGAAGTCCTCGGAGCACGAGACCCGAAGATCGAAAGACTTATGACCAATACGGAGCAAAGGGAAGAAACCGTCGGGGGACCGCTTTTTACCCCAGGACGAGAAAACTGAGTCCGGGGCATTCCCGCTCGCGTTTTCTTGGGACGAGCACCGGAAGTCCTCGAGCTCAGCTCGTTTCCTTCGCTGCAAGTGCATTTCCAGTGGTTTCTGACACCGGACGAGCGTTCGCCACTCGTTGGAAGCTTCGGCCATCTTTTGGACCGTTTTGGGTCGCACCACAGTTCTCCCTCCAACGAGCTCGCTTCCCGACCTATACCTCCGGAAAACGTGTCAGGGAGCATGCCAGGAGTGTGGGTTGAAGTCCTCGGAGCACGAGACCCGAAGATCGAAAGACTTATGACCAATACGGAGCAAAGGGAAGAAACCGTCGGGGGACCGCTTTTTACCCCAGGACGAGAAAACTGAGTCCGGGGCATTCCCGCTCGCGTTTTCTTGGGACGAGCACCGGAAGTCCTCGAGCTCAGCCCGTTTCCTTCGCTGCAAGTGCATTTCCAGTGGTTTCTGACACCGGACGAGCGTTCGCCACTCGTTGGAAGCTTCGGCCATCTTTTGGACCGTTTTGGGTCGCACCACAGTTCTCCCTCCAACGAGCTCGCTTCCCGACCTATACCTCCAGAAAACGTGTCAGGGAGCATGCCAGGAGTGTGGGTTGAAGTCCTCGGAGCACGAGACCCGAAGATCGAAAGACTTATAACCAATACGGAGCAAAGGGAAGAAACCGTCGGGGGACCGCTTTTTACCCCAGGACGAGAAAACTGAGTCCGGGGCATTCCCGCTCGCGTTTTCTTGGGACGAGCACCGGAAGTCCTCGAGCTCAGCTCGTTTCCTTCGCTGCAAGTGCATTTCCAGTGGTTTCTGACACCGGACGAGCGTTCGCCACTCGTTGGAAGCTTCGGCCATCTTTTGGACCGTTTTGGGTCGCACCACAGTTCTCCCTCCAACGAGCTCGCTTCCCGACCTATACCTCCGGAAAACGTGTCAGGGAGCATGCCAGGAGTGTGGGTTGAAGTCCTCGGAGCACGAGACCCGAAGATCGAAAGACTTATGACCAATACGGAGCAAAGGGAAGAAACCGTCGGGGGACCGCTTTTTACAACAGGACGAGAAAACTGAGTCCGGGGCATTCCCGCTCGCGTTTTCTTGGGACGAGCACCGGAAGTCCTCGAGCTCAGCCCGTTTCCTTCGCTGCAAGTGCATTTCCAGTGGTTTCTGACACCGGACGAGCGTTCGCCACTCGTTGGAAGCTTCGGCCATCTTTTGGACCGTTTTGGGTCGCACCACAGTTCTCCCTCCAACGAGCTCGCTTCCCGACCTATACCTCCAGAAAACGTGTCAGGGAGCATGCCAGGAGTGTGGGTTGAAGTCCTCGGAGCACGAGACCCGAAGATCGAAAGACTTATGACCAATACGGAGCAAAGGGAAGAAACCGTCGGGGGACCGCTTTTTACCCCAGGACGAGAAAACTGAGTCCGGGGCATTCCCGCTCGCGTTTTCTTGGGACGAACACCGGAAGTCCTCGAGCTCAGCCCGTTTCCTTCGCTGCAAGTGCATTTCCAGTGGTTTCTGACACCGGACGAGCGTTCGCCACTCGTTGGAAGCTTCGGCCATCTTTTGGACCGTTTTGGGTCGCACCACAGTTCTCCCTCCAACAAGCTCGCTTCCCGACCTATACCTCCGGAAAACGTGTCAGGGAGCATGCCAGGAGTGTGGGTTGAAGTCCTCGGAGCACGAGACCCGAAGATCGAAAGACTTATGACCAATACGGAGCAAAGGGAAGAAACCGTCGGGGGACCGCTTTTTACAACAGGACGAGAAAACTGAGTCCGGGGCATTCTCGCTCGCGTTTTCTTGGGACGAGCACCGGAAGTCCTCGAGCTCAGCCCGTTTCCTTCGCTGCAAGTGCATTTCCAGTGGTTTCTGACACCGGACGAGCGTTCGCCACTCGTTGGAAGCTTCGGCCATCTTTTGGACCGTTTTGGGTCGCACCACAGTTCTCCCTCCAACGAGCTCGCTTCCCGACCTATACCTTCGGAAAACGTGTCAGGGAGCATGCCAGGAGTGTGGGTTGAAGTCCTCGGAGCACGAGACCCGAAGATCGAAAGACTTATGACCAATACGGAGCAAAGGGAAGAAACCGTCGGGGGACCGCTTTTTACCCCAGGACGAGAAAACTGAGTCCGGGGCATTCCCGCTCGCGTTTTCTTGAGACGAGCACCGGAAGTCCTCGAGCTCAGCCCGTTTCCTTCGCTGCAAGTGTATTTCCAGTGGTTTCTGACACCGGACGAGCGTTCGCCACTCGTTGGAAGCTTCGGCCATCTTTTGGACCGTTTTGGGTCGCACCACAGTTCTCCCTCCAACGAGCTCGCTTCCCGACCTATACCTCCGGAAAACGTGTCAGGGAGCATGCCAGGAGTGTGGGTTGAAGTCCTCGGAGCACGAGACCCGAAGATCGAAAGACTTATGACCAATACGGAGCAAAGGGAAGAAACCGTCGGGGGACCGCTTTTTACCCCAGGACGAGAAAACTGAGTCCGGGGCATTCCCGCTCGCGTTTTCTTGGGACGAGCACCGGAAGTCCTCGAGCTCAGCCCGTTTCCTTCGCTGCAAGTGCATTTCCAGTGGTTTCTGACACCGGACGAGCGTTCGCCACTCGTTGGAAGCTTCGGCCATCTTTTGGACCGTTTTGGGTCGCACCACAGTTCTCCCTCCAACGAGCTCGCTTCCCGACCTATACCTCCGGAAAACGTGTCAGGGAGCATGCCAGGAGTGTGGGTTGAAGTCCTCGGAGCACGAGACCCGAAGATCGAAAGACTTATGACCAATACGGAGCAAAGGGAAGAAACCGTCGGGGGACCGCTTTTTACCCCAGGACGAGAAAACTGAGTCTGGGGCATTCCCGCTCGCGTTTTCTTGGGACGAACACCGGAAGTCCTCGAGCTCAGCCCGTTTCCTTCGCTGCAAGTGCATTTCCAGTGGTTTCTGACACCGGACGAGCGTTCGCCACTCGTTGGAAGCTTCGGCCATCTTTTGGACCGTTTTGGGTCGCACCACAGTTCTCCCTCCAACGAGCTCGCTTCCCGACCTATACCTCCGGAAAACGTGTCAGGGAGCATGCCAGCAGTGTGGGTTGAAGTCCTCGGAGCACGAGACCCGAAGATCGAAAGACTTATGACCAATACGGAGCAAAGGGAAGAAACCGTCGGGGGACCGCTTTTTACCCCAGGACGAGAAAACTGAGTCCGGGGCATTCCCGCTCGCGTTTTCTTGGGACGAGCACCGGAAGTCCTCGAGCTCAGCCCGTTTCCTTCGCTGCAAGTGCATTTCCAGTGGTTTCTGACACCGGACGAGCGTTCGCCACTCGTTGGAAGCTTCGGCCATCTTTTGGACCGTTTTGGGTCGCACCACAGTTCTCCCTCCAACGAGCTCGCTTCCCGACCTATACCTCCGGAAAACGTGTCAGGGAGCATGCCAGGAGTGTGGGTTGAAGTCCTCGGAGCACGAGACCCGAAGATCGAAAGACTTATGACCAATACGGAGCAAAGGGAAGAAACCGTCGGGGGACCGCTTTTTACAACAGGACGAGAAAACTGAGTCCGGGGCATTCCCGCTCGCGTTTTCTTGGGACGAGCACCGGAAGTCCTCGAGCTCAGCCCGTTTCCTTCGCTGCAAGTGCATTTCCAGTGGTTTCTGACACCGGACGAGCGTTCGCCACTCGTTGGAAGCTTCGGCCATCTTTTGGACCGTTTTGGGTCGCACCACAGTTCTCCCTCCAACGAGCTCGCTTCCCGACCTATACCTCCGGAAAACGTGTCAGGGAGCATGCCAGCAGTGTGGGTTGAAGTCCTCGGAGCACGAGACCCGAAGATCGAAAGACTTATGACCAATACGGAGCAAAGGGAAGAAACCGTCGGGGGACCGCTTTTTACCCCAGGACGAGAAAACTGAGTCCGGGGCATTCCCGCTCGCGTTTTCTTGGGACGAGCACCGGAAGTCCTCGAGCTCAGCCCGTTTCCTTCGCTGCAAGTGCATTTCCAGTGGTTTCTGACACCGGACGAGCGTTCGCCACTCGTTGGAAGCTTCGGCCATCTTTTGGACCGTTTTGGGTCGCACCACAGTTCTCCCTCCAACGAGCTCGCTTCCCGACCTATACCTCCGGAAAACGTGTCAGGGAGCATGCCAGGAGTGTGGGTTGAAGTCCTCGGAGCACGAGACCCGAAGATCGAAAGACTTATGACCAATACGGAGCAAAGGGAAGAAACCGTCGGGGGACCGCTTTTTACCCCAGGACGAGAAAACTGAGTCCGGGGCATTCCCGCTCGCGTTTTCTTGGGACGAGCACCGGAAGTCCTCGAGCTCAGCCCGTTTCCTTCGCTGCAAGTGCATTTCCAGTGGTTTCTGACACCGGACGAGCGTTCGCCACTCGTTGGAAGCTTCGGCCATCTTTTGGACCGTTTTGGGTCGCACCACAGTTCTCCCTCCAACGAGCTCGCTTCCCGACCTATACCTCCGGAAAACGTGTCAGGGAGCATGCCAGGAGTGTGGGTTGAAGTCCTCGGAGCACGAGACCCGAAGATCGAAAGACTTATGACCAATACGGAGCAAAGGGAAGAAACCGTCGGGGGACCGCTTTTTACCCCAGGACGAGAAAACTGAGTCCGGGGCATTCCCGCTCGCGTTTTCTTGGGACGAGCACCGGAAGTCCTCGAGCTCAGCCCGTTTCCTTCGCTGCAAGTGCATTTCCAGTGGTTTCTGACACCGGACCAGCGTTCGCCACTCGTTGGAAGCTTCGGCCATCTTTTGGACCGTTTTGGGTCGCACCACAGTTCTCCCTCCAACGAGCTCGCTTCCCGACCTATACCTCCGGAAAACGTGTCAGGGAGCATGCCAGGAGTGTGGGTTGAAGTCCTCGGAGCACGAGACCCGAAGATCGAAAGACTTATGACCAATACGGAGCAAAGGGAAGAAACCGTCGGGGGACCGCTTTTTACCCCAGGACGAGAAAACTGAGTCCGGGGCATTCCCGCTCGCGTTTTCTTGGGACGAGCACCGGAAGTCCTCGAGCTCAGCCCGTTTCCTTCGCTGCAAGTGCATTTCCAGTGGTTTCTGACACCGGACGAGCGTTCGCCACTCGTTGGAAGCTTCGGCCATCTTTTGGACCGTTTTGGGTCGCACCACAGTTCTCCCTCCAACGAGCTCGCTTCCCGACCTATACCTCCGGAAAACGTGTCAGGGAGCATGCCAGGAGTGTGGGTTGAAGTCCTCGGAGCACGAGACCCGAAGATCGAAAGACTTATGACCAATACGGAGCAAAGGGAAGAAACCGTCGGGGGACCGCTTTTTACCCCAGGACGAGAAAACTGAGTCCGGGGCATTCCCGCTCGCGTTTTCTTGGGACGAGCACCGGAAGTCCTCGAGCTCAGCCCGTTTCCTTCGCTGCAAGTGCATTTCCAGTGGTTTCTGACACCGGACGAGCGTTCGCCACTCGTTGGAAGCTTCGGCCATCTTTTGGACCGTTTTGGGTCGCACCACAGTTCTCCCTCCAACGAGCTCGCTTCCCGACCTATACCTCCGGAAAACGTGTCAGGGAGCATGCCAGGAGTGTGGGTTGAAGTCCTCGGAGCACGAGACCCGAAGATCGAAAGACTTATGACCAATACGGAGCAAAGGGAAGAAACCGTCGGGGGACCGCTTTTTACCCCAGGACGAGAAAACTGAGTCCGGGGCATTCCCGCTCGCGTTTTCTTGGGACGAGCACCGGAAGTCCTCGAGCTCAGCCCGTTTCCTTCGCTGCAAGTGCATTTCCAGTGGTTTCTGACACCGGACGAGCGTTCGCCACTCGTTGGAAGCTTCGGCCATCTTTTGGACCGTTTTGGGTCGCACCACAGTTCTCCCTCCAACGAGCTCGCTTCCCGACCTATACCTCCGGAAAACGTGTCAGGGAGCATGCCAGGAGTGTGGGTTGAAGTCCTCGGAGCACGAGACCCGAAGATCGAAAGACTTATGACCAATACGGAGCAAAGGGAAGAAACCGTCGGGGGACCGCTTTTTACCCCAGGACGAGAAAACTGAGTCCGGGGCATTCCCGCTCGCGTTTTCTTGGGACGAGCACCGGAAGTCCTCGAGCTCAGCCCGTTTCCTTCGCTGCAAGTGCATTTCCAGTGGTTTCTGACACCGGACGAGCGTTCGCCACTCGTTGGAAGCTTCGGCCATCTTTTGGACCGTTTTGGGTCGCACCACAGTTCTCCCTCCAACGAGCTCGCTTCCCGACCTATACCTCCGGAAAACGTGTCAGGGAGCATGCCAGGAGTGTGGGTTGAAGTCCTCGGAGCACGAGACCCGAAGATCGAAAGACTTATGACCAATACGGAGCAAAGGGAAGAAACCGTCGGGGGACCGCTTTTTACCCCAGGACGAGAAAACTGAGTCCGGGGCATTCCCGCTCGCGTTTTCTTGGGACGAGCACCGGAAGTCCTCGAGCTCAGCCCGTTTCCTTCGCTGCAAGTGCATTTCCAGTGGTTTCTGACACCGGACGAGCGTTCGCCACTCGTTGGAAGCTTCGGCCATCTTTTGGACCGTTTTGGGTCGCACCACAGTTCTCCCTCCAACGAGCTCGCTTCCCGACCTATACCTCCGGAAAACGTGTCAGGGAGCATGCCAGGAGTGTGGGTTGAAGTCCTCGGAGCACGAGACCCGAAGATCGAAAGACTTATGACCAATACGGAGCAAAGGGAAGAAACCGTCGGGGGACCGCTTTTTACCCCAGGACGAGAAAACTGAGTCCGGGGCATTCCCGCTCGCGTTTTCTTGGGACGAGCACCGGAAGTCCTCGAGCTCAGCCCGTTTCCTTCGCTGCAAGTGCATTTCCAGTGGTTTCTGACACCGGACGAGCGTTCGCCACTCGTTGGAAGCTTCGGCCATCTTTTGGACCGTTTTGGGTCGCACCACAGTTCTCCCTCCAACGAGCTCGCTTCCCGACCTATACCTCCGGAAAACGTGTCAGGGAGCATGCCAGGAGTGTGGGTTGAAGTCCTCGGAGCACGAGACCCGAAGATCGAAAGACTTATGACCAATACGGAGCAAAGGGAAGAAACCGTCGGGGGACCGCTTTTTACCCCAGGACGAGAAAACTGAGTCCGGGGCATTCCCGCTCGCGTTTTCTTGGGACGAGCACCGGAAGTCCTCGAGCTCAGCCCGTTTCCTTCGCTGCAAGTGCATTTCCAGTGGTTTCTGACACCGGACGAGCGTTCGCCACTCGTTGGAAGCTTCGGCCATCTTTTGGACCGTTTTGGGTCGCACCACAGTTCTCCCTCCAACGAGCTCGCTTCCCGACCTATACCTCCGGAAAACGTGTCAGGGAGCATGCCAGGAGTGTGGGTTGAAGTCCTCGGAGCACGAGACCCGAAGATCGAAAGACTTATGACCAATACGGAGCAAAGGGAAGAAACCGTCGGGGGACCGCTTTTTACCCCAGGACGAGAAAACTGAGTCCGGGGCATTCCCGCTCGCGTTTTCTTGGGACGAGCACCGGAAGTCCTCGAGCTCAGCCCGTTTCCTTCGCTGCAAGTGCATTTCCAGTGGTTTCTGACACCGGACGAGCGTTCGCCACTCGTTGGAAGCTTCGGCCATCTTTTGGACCGTTTTGGGTCGCACCACAGTTCTCCCTCCAACGAGCTCGCTTCCCGACCTATACCTCCGGAAAACGTGTCAGGGAGCATGCCAGGAGTGTGGGTTGAAGTCCTCGGAGCACGAGACCCGAAGATCGAAAGACTTATGACCAATACGGAGCAAAGGGAAGAAACCGTCGGGGGACCGCTTTTTACCCCAGGACGAGAAAACTGAGTCCGGGGCATTCCCGCTCGCGTTTTCTTGGGACGAGCACCGGAAGTCCTCGAGCTCAGCCTGTTTCCTTCGCTGCAAGTGCATTTCCAGTGGTTTCTGACACCGGACGAGCGTTCGCCACTCGTTGGAAGCTTCGGCCATCTTTTGGACCGTTTTGGGTCGCACCACAGTTCTCCCTCCAACGAGCTCGCTTCCCGACCTATACCTCCGGAAAACGTGTCAGGGAGCATGCCAGGAGTGTGGGTTGAAGTCCTCGGAGCACGAGACCCGAAGATCGAAAGACTTATGACCAATACGGAGCAAAGGGAAGAAACCGTCGGGGGACCGCTTTTTACCCCAGGACGAGAAAACTGAGTCCGGGGCATTCCCGCTCGCGTTTTCTTGGGACGAGCACCGGAAGTCCTCGAGCTCAGCCCGTTTCCTTCGCTGCAAGTGCATTTCCAGTGGTTTCTGACACCGGACGAGCGTTCGCCACTCGTTGGAAGCTTCGGCCATCTTTTGGACCGTTTTGGGTCGCACCACAGTTCTCCCTCCAACGAGCTCGCTTCCCGACCTATACCTCCGGAAAACGTGTCAGAGAGCATGCCAGGAGTGTGGGTTGAAGTCCTCGGAGCACGAGACCCGAAGATCGAAAGACTTATGACCAATACGGAGCAAAGGGATGAAACCGTCGGGGGACCGCTTTTTACAACAGGACGAGAAAACTGAGTCCGGGGCATTCCCGCTCGCGTTTTCTTGGGACGAGCACCGGAAGTCCTCGAGCTCAGCCCGTTTCCTTCGCTGCAAGTGCATTTCCATTGGTTTCTGACACCGGACGAGCGTTCGCCACTCGTTGGAAGCTTCGGCCATCTTTTGGACCGTTTTGGGTCGCACCACAGTTCTCCCTCCAACGAGCTCGCTTCCCGACCTATACCTCCGGAAAACGTGTCAGGGAGCATGCCAGCAGTGTGGGTTGAAGTCCTCGGAGCACGAGACCCGAAGATCGAAAGACTTATGACCAATACGGAGCAAAGGGAAGAAACCGTCGGGGGACCGCTTTTTACCCCAGGACGAGAAAACTGAGTCCGGGGCATTCCCGCTCGCGTTTTCTTGGGACGAGCACCGGAAGTCCTCGAGCTCAGCCCGTTTCCTTCGCTGCAAGTGCATTTCCAGTGGTTTCTGACACCGGACGAGCGTTCGCCACTCGTTGGAAGCTTCGGCCATCTTTTGGACCGTTTTGGGTCGCACCACAGTTCTCCCTCCAACGAGCTCGCTTCCCTACCTATACCTCCGGAAAACGTGTCAGGGAGCATGCCAGGAGTGTGGGTTGAAGTCCTCGGAGCACGAGACCCGAAGATCGAAAGACTTATGACCAATACGGAGCAAAGGGAAGAAACCGTCGGGGGACCGCTTTTTACCCCAGGACGAGAAAACTGAGTCCGGGGCATTCCCGCTCGCGTTTTCTTGGGACGAGCACCGGAAGTCCTCGAGCTCAGCCCGTTTCCTTCGCTGCAAGTGCATTTCCAGTGGTTTCTGACACCGGACGAGCGTTCGCCACTCGTTGGAAGCTTCGGCCATCTTTTGGACCGTTTTGGGTCGCACCACAGTTCTCCCTCCAACGAGCTCGCTTCCCGACCTATACCTCCGGAAAACGTGTCAGGGAGCATGCCAGGAGTGTGGGTTGAAGTCCTCGGAGCACGAGACCCGAAGATCGAAAGACTTATGACCAATACGGAGCAAAGGGAAGAAACCGTCGGGGGACCGCTTTTTACCCCAGGACGAGAAAACTGAGTCCGGGGCATTCCCGCTCGCGTTTTCTTGGGACGAGCACCGGAAGTCCTCGAGCTCAGCCCGTTTCCTTCGCTGCAAGTGCATTTCCAGTGGTTTCTGACACCGGACGAGCGTTCGCCACTCGTTGGAAGCTTCGGCCATCTTTTGGACCGTTTTGGGTCGCACCACAGTTCTCCCTCCAACGAGCTCGCTTCCCGACCTATACCTCCGGAAAACGTGTCAGGGAGCATGCCAGGAGTGTGGGTTGAAGTCCTCGGAGCACGAGACCCGAAGATCGAAAGACTTATGACCAATACGGAGCAAAGGGAAGAAACCGTCGGGGGACCGCTTTTTACCCCAGGACGAGAAAACTGACTCCGGGGCATTCCCGCTCGCGTTTTCTTGGGACGAGCACCGGAAGTCCTCGAGCTCAGCCCGTTTCCTTCGCTGCAAGTGCATTTCCAGTGGTTTCTGACACCGGACGAGCGTTCGCCACTCGTTGGAAGCTTCGGCCATCTTTTGGACCGTTTTTGGTCGCACCACAGTTCTCCCTCCAACGAGCTCGCTTCCCGACCTATACCTCCGGAAAACGTGTCAGGGAGCATGCCAGGAGTGTGTGTTGAAGTCCTCGGAGCACGAGACCCGAAGATCGAAAGACTTATGACCAATACGGAGCAAAGGGAAGAAACCGTCGGGGGACCGCTTTTTACAACAGGACGAGAAAACTGAGTCCGGGGCATTCCCGCTCGCGTTTTCTTGGGACGAGCACCGGAAGTCCTCGAGCTCAGCCCGTTTCCTTCGCTGCAAGTGCATTTCCAGTGGTTTCTGACACCGGACGAGCGTTCGCCACTCGTTGGAAGCTTCGGCCATCTTTTGGACCGTTTTGGGTCGCACCACAGTTCTCCCTCCAACGAGCTCGCTTCCCGACCTATACCTCCGGAAAACGTGTCAGGGAGCATGCCAGCAGTGTGGGTTGAAGTCCTCGGAGCACGAGACCCGAAGATCGAAAGACTTATGACCAATACGGAGCAAAGGGAAGAAACCGTCGGGGGACCGCTTTTTACCCCAGGACGAGAAAACTGAGTCCGGGGCATTCCCGCTCGCGTTTTCTTGGGACGAGCACCGGAAGTCCTCGAGCTCAGCCCGTTTCCTTCGCTGCAAGTGCATTTCCAGTGGTTTCTGACACCGGACGAGCGTTCGCCACTCGTTGGAAGCTTCGGCCATCTTTTGGACCGTTTTGGGTCGCACCACAGTTCTCCCTCCAACGAGCTCGCTTCCCGACCTATACCTCCGGAAAACGTGTCAGGGAGCATGCCAGGAGTGTGGGTTGAAGTCCTCGGAGCACGAGACCCGAAGATCGAAAGACTTATGACCAATACGGAGCAAAGGGAAGAAACCGTCGGGGGACCGCTTTTTACCCCAGGACGAGAAAACTGACTCCGGGGCATTCCCGCTCGCGTTTTCTTGGGACGAGCACCGGAAGTCCTCGAGCTCAGCCCGTTTCCTTCGCTGCAAGTGCATTTCCAGTGGTTTCTGACACCGGACGAGCGTTCGCCACTCGTTGGAAGCTTCGGCCATCTTTTGGACCGTTTTGGGTCGCACCACAGTTCTCCCTCCAACGAGCTCGCTTCCCGACCTATACCTCCGGAAAACGTGTCAGGGAGCATGCCAGGAGTGTGTGTTGAAGTCCTCGGAGCACGAGACCCGAAGATCGAAAGACTTATGACCAATACGGAGCAAAGGGAAGAAACCGTCGGGGGACCGCTTTTTACAACAGGACGAGAAAACTGAGTCCGGGGCATTCCCGCTCGCGTTTTCTTGGGACGAGCACCGGAAGTCCTCGAGCTCAGCCCGTTTCCTTCGCTGCAAGTGCATTTCCAGTGGTTTCTGACACCGGACGAGCGTTCGCCACTCGTTGGAAGCTTCGGCCATCTTTTGGACCGTTTTGGGTCGCACCACAGTTCTCCCTCCAACGAGCTCGCTTCCCGACCTATACCTCCGGAAAACGTGTCAGGGAGCATGCCAGGAGTGTGGGTTGAAGTCCTCGGAGCACGAGACCCGAAGATCGAAAGACTTATGACCAATACGGAGCAAAGGGAAGAAACCGTCGGGGGACCGCTTTTTACAACAGGACGAGAAAACTGAGTCCGGGGCATTCCCGCTCGCGTTTTCTTGGGACGAGCACCGGAAGTCCTCGAGCTCAGCCCGATTCCTTCGCTGCAAGTGCATTTCCAGTGGTTTCTGACACCGGACGAGCGTTCGCCACTCGTTGGAAGCTTCGGCCATCTTTTGGACCGTTTTGGGTCGCACCACAGTTCTCCCTCCAACGAGCTCGCTTCCCGACCTATACCTCCGGAAAACGTGTCAGGGAGCATGCCAGCAGTGTGGGTTGAAGTCCTCGGAGCACGAGACCCGAAGATCGAAAGACTTATGACCAATACGGAGCAAAGGGAAGAAACCGTCGGGGGACCGCTTTTTACCCCAGGACGAGAAAACTGAGTCCGGGGCATTCCCGCTCGCGTTTTCTTGGGACGAGCACCGGAAGTCCTCGAGCTCAGCCCGTTTCCTTCGCTGCAAGTGCATTTCCAGTGGTTTCTGACACCGGACGAGCGTTCGCCACTCGTTGGAAGCTTCGGCCATCTTTTGGACCGTTTTGGGTCGCACCACAGTTCTCCCTCCAACGAGCTCGCTTCCCGACCTATACCTCCGGAAAACGTGTCAGGGAGCATGCCAGGAGTGTGGGTTGAAGTCCTCGGAGCACGAGACCCGAAGATCGAAAGACTTATGACCAATACGGAGCAAAGGGAAGAAACCGTCGGGGGACCGCTTTTTACAACAGGACGAGAAAACTGAGTCCGGGGCATTCCCGCTCGCGTTTTCTTGGGACGAGCACCGGAAGTCCTCGAGCTCAGCCCGTTTCCTTCGCTGCAAGTGCATTTCCATTGGTTTCTGACACCGGACGAGCGTTCGCCACTCGTTGGAAGCTTCGGCCATCTTTTGGACCGTTTTGGGTCGCACCACAGTTCTCCCTCCAACGAGCTCGCTTCCCGACCTATACCTCCGGAAAACGTGTCAGGGAGCATGCCAGCAGTGTGGGTTGAAGTCCTCGGAGCACGAGACCCGAAGATCGAAAGACTTATGACCAATACGGAGCAAAGGGAAGAAACCGTCGGGGGACCGCTTTTTACCCCAGGACGAGAAAACTGAGTCCGGGGCATTCCCGCTCGCGTTTTCTTGGGACGAGCACCGGAAGTCCTCGAGCTCAGCCCGTTTCCTTCGCTGCAAGTGCATTTCCAGTGGTTTCTGACACCGGACGAGCGTTCGCCACTCGTTGGAAGCTTCGGCCATCTTTTGGACCGTTTTGGGTCGCACCACAGTTCTCCCTCCAACGAGCTCGCTTCCCGACCTATACCTCCGGAAAACGTGTCAGGGAGCATGCCAGGAGTGTGGGTTGAAGTCCTCGGAGCACGAGACCCGAAGATCGAAAGACTTATGACCAATACGGAGCAAAGGGAAGAAACCGTCGGGGGACCGCTTTTTACCCCAGGACGAGAAAACTGAGTCCGGGGCATTCCCGCTCGCGTTTTCTTGGGACGAGCACCGGAAGTCCTCGAGCTCAGCCCGTTTCCTTCGCTGCAAGTGCATTTCCAGTGGTTTCTGACACCGGACGAGCGTTCGCCACTCGTTGGAAGCTTCGGCCATCTTTTGGACCGTTTTGGGTCGCACCACAGTTCTCCCTCCAACGAGCTCGCTTCCCGACCTATACCTCCGGAAAACGTGTCAGGGAGCATGCCAGGAGTGTGGGTTGAAGTCCTCGGAGCACGAGACCCGAAGATCGAAAGACTTATGACCAATACGGAGCAAAGGGAAGAAACCGTCGGGGGACCGCTTTTTACCCCAGGACGAGAAAACTGAGTCCGGGGCATTCCCGCTCGCGTTTTCTTGGGACGAGCACCGGAAGTCCTCGAGCTCAGCCCGTTTCCTTCGCTGCAAGTGCATTTCCAGTGGTTTCTGACACCGGACGAGCGTTCGCCACTCGTTGGAAGCTTCGGCCATCTTTTGGACCGTTTTGGGTCGCACCACAGTTCTCCCTCCAACGAGCTCGCTTCCCGACCTATACCTCCGGAAAACGTGTCAGGGAGCATGCCAGGAGTGTGGGTTGAAGTCCTCGGAGCACGAGACCCGAAGATCGAAAGACTTATGACCAATACGGAGCAAAGGGAAGAAACCGTCGGGGGACCGCTTTTTACCCCAGGACGAGAAAACTGAGTCCGGGGCATTCCCGCTCGCGTTTTCTTGGGACGAGCACCGGAAGTCCTCGAGCTCCGCCCGTTTCCTTCGCTGCAAGTGCATTTCCAGTGGTTTCTGACACCGGACGAGCGTTCGCCACTCGTTGGAAGCTTCGGCCATCTTTTGGACCGTTTTGGGTCGCACCACAGTTCTCCCTCCAACGAGCTCGCTTCCCGACCTATACCTCTGGAAAACGTGTCAGGGAGCATGCCAGGAGTGTGGGTTGAAGTCCTCGGAGCACGAGACCCGAAGATCGAAAGACTTATGACCAATACGGAGCAAAGGGAAGAAACCGTCGGGGGACCGCTTTTTACCCCAGGACGAGAAAACTGAGTCCGGGGCATTCCCGCTCGCGTTTTCTTGGGACGAGCACCGGAAGTCCTCGAGCTCAGCCCGTTTCCTTCGCTGCAAGTGCATTTCCAGTGGTTTCTGACACCGGACGAGCGTTCGCCACTCGTTGGAAGCTTCGGCCATCTTTTGGACCGTTTTGGGTCGCACCACAGTTCTCCCTCCAACGAGCTCGCTTCCCGACCTATACCTCCGGAAAACGTGTCAGGGAGCATGCCAGGAGTGTGGGTTGAAGTCCTCGGAGCACGAGACCCGAAGATCGAAAGACTTATGACCAATACGGAGCAAAGGGAAGAAACCGTCGGGGGACCGCTTTTTACCCCAGGACGAGAAAACTGAGTCCGGGGCATTCCCGCTCGCGTTTTCTTGGGACGAGCACCGGAAGTCCTCGAGCTCAGCCCGTTTCCTTCGCTGCAAGTGCATTTCCAGTGGTTTCTGACACCGGACGAGCGTTCGCCACTCGTTGGAAGCTTCGGCCATCTTTTGGACCGTTTTGGGTCGCACCACAGTTCTCCCTCCAACGAGCTCGCTTCCCGACCTATACCTCCGGAAAACGTGTCAGGGAGCATGCCAGGAGTGTGGGTTGAAGTCCTCGGAGCACGAGACCCGAAGATCGAAAGACTTATGACCAATACGGAGCAAAGGGAAGAAACCGTCGGGGGACCGCTTTTTACCCCAGGACGAGAAAACTGAGTCCGGGGCATTCCCGCTCGCGTTTTCTTGGGACGAGCACCGGAAGTCCTCGAGCTCAGCCCGTTTCCTTTGCTGCAAGTGCATTTCCAGTGGTTTCTGACACCGGACGAGCGTTCGCCACTCGTTGGAAGCTTCGGCCATCTTTTGGACCGTTTTGGGTCGCACCACAGTTCTCCCTCCAACGAGCTCGCTTCCCGACCTATACCTCCGGAAAACGTGTCAGGGAGCATGCCAGGAGTGTGGGTTGAAGTCCTCGGAGCACGAGACCCGAAGATCGAAAGACTTATGACCAATACGGAGCAAAGGGAAGAAACCGTCGGGGGACCGCTTTTTACCCCAGGACGAGAAAACTGAGTCCGGGGCATTCCCGCTCGCGTTTTCTTGGGACGAGCACCGGAAGTCCTCGAGCTCAGCCCGTTTCCTTCGCTGCAAGTGCATTTCCAGTGGTTTCTGACACCGGACGAGCGTTCGCCACTCGTTGGAAGCTTCGGCCATCTTTTGGACCGTTTTGGGTCGCACCACAGTTCTCCCTCCAACGAGCTCGCTTCCCGACCTATACCTCCGGAAAACGTGTCAGGGAGCATGCCAGGAGTGTGGGTTGAAGTCCTGGGAGCACGAGACCCGAAGATCGAAAGACTTATGACCAATACGGAGCAAAGGGAAGAAACCGTCGGGGGACCGCTTTTTACCCCAGGACGAGAAAACTGAGTCCGGGGCATTCCCGCTCGCGTTTTCTTGGGACGAGCACCGGAAGTCCTCGAGCTCAGCCCGTTTCCTTCGCTGCAAGTGCATTTCCAGTGGTTTCTGACACCGGACGAGCGTTCGCCACTCGTTGGAAGCTTCGGCCATCTTTTGGACCGTTTTGGGTCGCACCACAGTTCTCCCTCCAACGAGCTCGCTTCCCGACCTATACCTCCGGAAAACGTGTCAGGGAGCATGCCAGGAGTGTGGGTTGAAGTCCTCGGAGCACGAGACCCGAAGATCGAAAGACTTATGACCAATACGGAGCAAAGGGAAGAAACCGTCGGGGGACCGCTTTTTACCCCAGGACGAGAAAACTGAGTCCGGGGCATTCCCGCTCGCGTTTTCTTGGGACGAGCACCGGAAGTCCTCGAGCTCAGCCCGTTTCCTTCGCTGCAAGTGCATTTCCAGTGGTTTCTGACACCGGACGAGCGTTCGCCACTCGTTGGAAGCTTCGGCCATCTTTTGGACCGTTTTGGGTCGCACCACAGTTCTCCCTCCAACGAGCTCGCTTCCCGACCTATACCTCCGGAAAACGTGTCAGGGAGCATGCCAGGAGTGTGGGTTGAAGTCCTCGGAGCACGAGACCCGAAGATCGAAAGACTTATGACCAATACGGAGCAAAGGGAAGAAACCGTCGGGGGACCGCTTTTTACCCCAGGACGAGAAAACTGAGTCCGGGGCATTCCCGCTCGCGTTTTCTTGGGACGAGCACCGGAAGTCCTCGAGCTCAGCCCGTTTCCTTCGCTGCAAGTGCATTTCCAGTGGTTTCTGACACCGGACGAGCGTTCGCCACTCGTTGGAAGCTTCGGCCATCTTTTGGACCGTTTTGGGTCGCACCACAGTTCTCCCTCCAACGAGCTCGCTTCCCGACCTATACCTCCGGAAAACGTGTCAGGGAGCATGCCAGGAGTGTGGGTTGAAGTCCTCGGAGCACGAGACCCGAAGATCGAAAGACTTATGACCAATACGGAGCAAAGGGAAGAAACCGTCGGGGGACCGCTTTTTACCCCAGGACGAGAAAACTGAGTCCGGGGCATTCCCGCTCGCGTTTTCTTGGGACGAGCACCGGAAGTCCTCGAGCTCAGCCCGTTTCCTTCGCTGCAAGTGCATTTCCAGTGGTTTCTGACACCGGACGAGCGTTCGCCACTCGTTGGAAGCTTCGGCCATCTTTTGGACCGTTTTGGGTCGCACCACAGTTCTCCCTCCAACGAGCTCGCTTCCCGACCTATACCTCCGGAAAACGTGTCAGGGAGCATGCCAGGAGTGTGGGTTGAAGTCCTCGGAGCACGAGACCCGAAGATCGAAAGACTTATGACCAATACGGAGCAAAGGGAAGAAACCGTCGGGGGACCGCTTTTTACCCCAGGACGAGAAAACTGAGTCCGGGCATTCCCGCTCGCGTTTTCTTGGGACGAGCACCGGAAGTCCTCGAGCTCAGCCCGTTTCCTTCGCTGCAAGTGCATTTCCAGTGGTTTCTGACACCGGACGAGCGTTCGCCACTCGTTGGAAGCTTCGGCCATCTTTTGGACCGTTTTGGGTCGCACCACAGTTCTCCCTCCAACGAGCTCGCTTCCCGACCTATACCTCCGGAAAACGTGTCAGGGAGCATGCCAGGAGTGTGGGTTGAAGTCCTCGGAGCACGAGACCCGAAGATCGAAAGACTTATGACCAATACGGAGCAAAGGGAAGAAACCGTCGGGGGACCGCTTTTTACCCCAGGACGAGAAAACCTGAGTCCGGGGCATTCCCGCTCGCGTTTTCTTGGGACGAGCACCGGAAGTCCTCGAGCTCAGCCCGTTTCCTTCGCTGCAAGTGCATTTCCAGTGGTTTCTGACACCGGACGAGCGTTCGCCACTCGTTGGAAGCTTCGGCCATCTTTTGGACCGTTTTGGGTCGCACCACAGTTCTCCCTCCAACGAGCTCGCTTCCCGACCTATACCTCCGGAAAACGTGTCAGGGAGCATGCCAGGAGTGTGGGTTGAAGTCCTCGGAGCACGAGACCCGAAGATCGAAAGACTTATGACCAATACGGAGCAAAGGGAAGAAACCGTCGGGGGACCGCTTTTTACCCCAGGACGAGAAAACCTGAGTCCGGGGCATTCCCGCTCGCGTTTTCTTGGGACGAGCACCGGAAGTCCTCGAGCTCAGCCCGTTTCCTTCGCTGCAAGTGCATTTCCAGTGGTTTCTGACACCGGACGAGCGTTCGCCACTCGTTGGAAGCTTCGGCCATCTTTTGGACCGTTTTGGGTCGCACCACAGTTCTCCCTCCAACGAGCTCGCTTCCCGACCTATACCTCCGGAAAACGTGTCAGGGAGCATGCCAGGAGTGTGGGTTGAAGTCCTCGGAGCACGAGACCCGAAGATCGAAAGACTTATGACCAATACGGAGCAAAGGGAAGAAACCGTCGGGGGACCGCTTTTTACCCCAGGACGAGAAAACTGAGTCCAGGGCATTCCCGCTCGCGTTTTCTTGGGACGAGCACCGGAAGTCCTCGAGCTCAGCCCGTTTCCTTCGCTGCAAGTGCATTTCCAGTGGTTTCTGACACCGGACGAGCGTTCGCCACTCGTTGGAAGCTTCGGCCATCTTTTGGACCGTTTTGGGTCGCACCACAGTTCTCCCTCCAACGAGCTCGCTTCCCGACCTATACCTCCGGAAAACGTGTCAGGGAGCATGCCAGGAGTGTGGGTTGAAGTCCTCGGAGCACGAGACCCGAAGATCGAAAGACTTATGACCAATACGGAGCAAAGGGAAGAAACCGTCGGGGGACCGCTTTTTACCCCAGGACGAGAAAACTGAGTCCGGGGCATTCCCGCTCGCGTTTTCTTGGGACGAGCACCGGAAGTCCTCGAGCTCAGCCCGTTTCCTTCGCTGCAAGTGCATTTCCAGTGGTTTCTGACACCGGACGAGCGTTCGCCACTCGTTGGAAGCTTCAGCCATCTTTTGGACCGTTTTGGGTCGCACCACAGTTCTCCCTCCAACGAGCTCGCTTCCCGACCTATACCTCCGGAAAACGTGTCAGGGAGCATGCCAGGAGTGTGGGTTGAAGTCCTCGGAGCACGAGACCCGAAGATCGAAAGACTTATGACCAATACGGAGCAAAGGGAAGAAACCGTCGGGGGACCGCTTTTTACCCCAGGACGAGAAAACTGAGTCCGGGGCATTCCCGCTCGCGTTTTCTTGGGACGAGCACCGGAAGTCCTCGAGCTCCGCCCGTTTCCTTCGCTGCAAGTGCATTTCCAGTGGTTTCTGACACCGGACGAGCGTTCGCCACTCGTTGGAAGCTTCGGCCATCTTTTGGACCGTTTTGGGTCGCACCACAGTTCTCCCTCC
The DNA here is from genome assembly GCF_025177605.1 of Cucumis melo. NCBI lineage: Eukaryota > Viridiplantae > Streptophyta > Magnoliopsida > Cucurbitales > Cucurbitaceae > Cucumis > Cucumis melo. The sequence continues at coordinate 138,328 of NW_026123854.1, forward strand.
AACGAGCTCGCTTCCCGACCTATACCTCTGGAAAACGTGTCAGGGAGCATGCCAGGAGTGTGGGTTGAAGTCCTCGGAGCACGAGACCCGAAGATCGAAAGACTTATGACCAATACGGAGCAAAGGGAAGAAACCGTCGGGGGACCGCTTTTTACCCCAGGACGAGAAAACTGAGTCCGGGGCATTCCCGCTCGCGTTTTCTTGGGACGAGCACCGGAAGTCCTCGAGCTCAGCCCGTTTCCTTCGCTGCAAGTGCATTTCCAGTGGTTTCTGACACCGGACGAGCGTTCGCCACTCGTTGGAAGCTTCGGCCATCTTTTGGACCGTTTTGGGTCGCACCACAGTTCTCCCTCCAACGAGCTCGCTTCCCGACCTATACCTCCGGAAAACGTGTCAGGGAGCATGCCAGGAGTGTGGGTTGAAGTCCTCGGAGCACGAGACCCGAAGATCGAAAGACTTATGACCAATACGGAGCAAAGGGAAGAAACCGTCGGGGGACCGCTTTTTACCCCAGGACGAGAAAACTGAGTCCGGGGCATTCCCGCTCGCGTTTTCTTGGGACGAGCACCGGAAGTCCTCGAGCTCAGCCCGTTTCCTTCGCTGCAAGTGCATTTCCAGTGGTTTCTGACACCGGACGAGCGTTCGCCACTCGTTGGAAGCTTCGGCCATCTTTTGGACCGTTTTGGGTCGCACCACAGTTCTCCCTCCAACGAGCTCGCTTCCCGACCTATACCTCCGGAAAACGTGTCAGGGAGCATGCCAGGAGTGTGGGTTGAAGTCCTCGGAGCACGAGACCCGAAGATCGAAAGACTTATGACCAATACGGAGCAAAGGGAAGAAACCGTCGGGGGACCGCTTTTTACCCCAGGACGAGAAAACTGAGTCCGGGGCATTCCCGCTCGCGTTTTCTTGGGACGAGCACCGGAAGTCCTCGAGCTCAGCCCGTTTCCTTTGCTGCAAGTGCATTTCCAGTGGTTTCTGACACCGGACGAGCGTTCGCCACTCGTTGGAAGCTTCGGCCATCTTTTGGACCGTTTTGGGTCGCACCACAGTTCTCCCTCCAACGAGCTCGCTTCCCGACCTATACCTCCGGAAAACGTGTCAGGGAGCATGCCAGGAGTGTGGGTTGAAGTCCTCGGAGCACGAGACCCGAAGATCGAAAGACTTATGACCAATACGGAGCAAAGGGAAGAAACCGTCGGGGGACCGCTTTTTACCCCAGGACGAGAAAACTGAGTCCGGGGCATTCCCGCTCGCGTTTTCTTGGGACGAGCACCGGAAGTCCTCGAGCTCAGCCCGTTTCCTTCGCTGCAAGTGCATTTCCAGTGGTTTCTGACACCGGACGAGCGTTCGCCACTCGTTGGAAGCTTCGGCCATCTTTTGGACCGTTTTGGGTCGCACCACAGTTCTCCCTCCAACGAGCTCGCTTCCCGACCTATACCTCCAGAAAACGTGTCAGGGAGCATGCCAGGAGTGTGGGTTGAAGTCCTGGGAGCACGAGACCCGAAGATCGAAAGACTTATGACCAATACGGAGCAAAGGGAAGAAACCGTCGGGGGACCGCTTTTTACCCCAGGACGAGAAAACTGAGTCCGGGGCATTCCCGCTCGCGTTTTCTTGGGACGAGCACCGGAAGTCCTCGAGCTCAGCCCGTTTCCTTCGCTGCAAGTGCATTTCCAGTGGTTTCTGACACCGGACGAGCGTTCGCCACTCGTTGGAAGCTTCGGCCATCTTTTGGACCGTTTTGGGTCGCACCACAGTTCTCCCTCCAACGAGCTCGCTTCCCGACCTATACCTCCGGAAAACGTGTCAGGGAGCATGCCAGGAGTGTGGGTTGAAGTCCTCGGAGCACGAGACCCGAAGATCGAAAGACTTATGACCAATACGGAGCAAAGGGAAGAAACCGTCGGGGGACCGCTTTTTACCCCAGGACGAGAAAACTGAGTCCGGGGCATTCCCGCTCGCGTTTTCTTGGGACGAGCACCGGAAGTCCTCGAGCTCAGCCCGTTTCCTTCGCTGCAAGTGCATTTCCAGTGGTTTCTGACACCGGACGAGCGTTCGCCACTCGTTGGAAGCTTCGGCCATCTTTTGGACCGTTTTGGGTCGCACCACAGTTCTCCCTCCAACGAGCTCGCTTCCCGACCTATACCTCCGGAAAACGTGTCAGGGAGCATGCCAGGAGTGTGGGTTGAAGTCCTCGGAGCACGAGACCCGAAGATCGAAAGACTTATGACCAATACGGAGCAAAGGGAAGAAACCGTCGGGGGACCGCTTTTTACCCCAGGACGAGAAAACTGAGTCCGGGGCATTCCCGCTCGCGTTTTCTTGGGACGAGCACCGGAAGTCCTCGAGCTCAGCCCGTTTCCTTCGCTGCAAGTGCATTTCCAGTGGTTTCTGACACCGGACGAGCGTTCGCCACTCGTTGGAAGCTTCGGCCATCTTTTGGACCGTTTTGGGTCGCACCACAGTTCTCCCTCCAACGAGCTCGCTTCCCGACCTATACCTCCGGAAAACGTGTCAGGGAGCATGCCAGGAGTGTGGGTTGAAGTCCTCGGAGCACGAGACCCGAAGATCGAAAGACTTATGACCAATACGGAGCAAAGGGAAGAAACCGTCGGGGGACCGCTTTTTACCCCAGGACGAGAAAACTGAGTCCGGGGCATTCCCGCTCGCGTTTTCTTGGGACGAGCACCGGAAGTCCTCGAGCTCAGCCCGTTTCCTTCGCTGCAAGTGCATTTCCAGTGGTTTCTGACACCGGACGAGCGTTCGCCACTCGTTGGAAGCTTCGGCCATCTTTTGGACCGTTTTGGGTCGCACCACAGTTCTCCCTCCAACGAGCTCGCTTCCCGACCTATACCTCCGGAAAACGTGTCAGGGAGCATGCCAGGAGTGTGGGTTGAAGTCCTCGGAGCACGAGACCCGAAGATCGAAAGACTTATGACCAATACGGAGCAAAGGGAAGAAACCGTCGGGGGACCGCTTTTTACCCCAGGACGAGAAAACTGAGTCCGGGCATTCCCGCTCGCGTTTTCTTGGGACGAGCACCGGAAGTCCTCGAGCTCAGCCCGTTTCCTTCGCTGCAAGTGCATTTCCAGTGGTTTCTGACACCGGACGAGCGTTCGCCACTCGTTGGAAGCTTCGGCCATCTTTTGGACCGTTTTGGGTCGCACCACAGTTCTCCCTCCAACGAGCTCGCTTCCCGACCTATACCTCCGGAAAACGTGTCAGGGAGCATGCCAGGAGTGTGGGTTGAAGTCCTCGGAGCACGAGACCCGAAGATCGAAAGACTTATGACCAATACGGAGCAAAGGGAAGAAACCGTCGGGGGACCGCTTTTTACCCCAGGACGAGAAAACCTGAGTCCGGGGCATTCCCGCTCGCGTTTTCTTGGGACGAGCACCGGAAGTCCTCGAGCTCAGCCCGTTTCCTTCGCTGCAAGTGCATTTCCAGTGGTTTCTGACACCGGACGAGCGTTCGCCACTCGTTGGAAGCTTCGGCCATCTTTTGGACCGTTTTGGGTCGCACCACAGTTCTCCCTCCAACGAGCTCGCTTCCCGACCTATACCTCCGGAAAACGTGTCAGGGAGCATGCCAGGAGTGTGGGTTGAAGTCCTCGGAGCACGAGACCCGAAGATCGAAAGACTTATGACCAATACGGAGCAAAGGGAAGAAACCGTCGGGGGACCGCTTTTTACCCCAGGACGAGAAAACCTGAGTCCGGGGCATTCCCGCTCGCGTTTTCTTGGGACAAGCACCGGAAGTCCTCGAGCTCAGCCCGTTTCCTTCGCTGCAAGTGCATTTCCAGTGGTTTCTGACACCGGACGAGCGTTCGCCACTCGTTGGAAGCTTCGGCCATCTTTTGGACCGTTTTGGGTCGCACCACAGTTCTCCCTCCAACGAGCTCGCTTCCCGACCTATACCTCCGGAAAACGTGTCAGGGAGCATGCCAGGAGTGTGGGTTGAAGTCCTCGGAGCACGAGACCCGAAGATCGAAAGACTTATGACCAATACGGAGCAAAGGGAAGAAACCGTCGGGGGACCGCTTTTTACCCCAGGACGAGAAAACTGAGTCCGGGCATTCCCGCTCGCGTTTTCTTGGGACGAGCACCGGAAGTCCTCGAGCTCAGCCCGTTTCCTTCGCTGCAAGTGCATTTCCAGTGGTTTCTGACACCGGACGAGCGTTCGCCACTCGTTGGAAGCTTCGGCCATCTTTTGGACCGTTTTGGGTCGCACCACAGTTCTCCCTCCAACGAGCTCGCTTCCCGACCTATACCTCCGGAAAACGTGTCAGGGAGCATGCCAGGAGTGTGGGTTGAAGTCCTCGGAGCACGAGACCCGAAGATCGAAAGACTTATGACCAATACGGAGCAAAGGGAAGAAACCGTCGGGGGACCGCTTTTTACCCCAGGACGAGAAAACTGAGTCCGGGCATTCCCGCTCGCGTTTTCTTGGGACGAGCACCGGAAGTCCTCGAGCTCAGCCCGTTTCCTTCGCTGCAAGTGCATTTCCAGTGGTTTCTGACACCGGACGAGCGTTCGCCACTCGTTGGAAGCTTCGGCCATCTTTTGGACCGTTTTGGGTCGCACCACAGTTCTCCCTCCAACGAGCTCGCTTCCCGACCTATACCTCCGGAAAACGTGTCAGGGAGCATGCCAGGAGTGTGGGTTGAAGTCCTCGGAGCACGAGACCCGAAGATCGAAAGACTTATGACCAATACGGAGCAAAGGGAAGAAACCGTCGGGGGACCGCTTTTTACCCCAGGACGAGAAAACCTGAGTCCGGGGCATTCCCGCTCGCGTTTTCTTGGGACGAGCACCGGAAGTCCTCGAGCTCAGCCCGTTTCCTTCGCTGCAAGTGCATTTCCAGTGGTTTCTGACACCGGACGAGCGTTCGCCACTCGTTGGAAGCTTCGGCCATCTTTTGGACCGTTTTGGGTCGCACCACAGTTCTCCCTCCAACGAGCTCGCTTCCCGACCTATACCTCCGGAAAACGTGTCAGGGAGCATGCCAGGAGTGTGGGTTGAAGTCCTCGGAGCACGAGACCCGAAGATCGAAAGACTTATGACCAATACGGAGCAAAGGGAAGAAACCGTCGGGGGACCGCTTTTTACCCCAGGACGAGAAAACCTGAGTCCGGGGCATTCCCGCTCGCGTTTTCTTGGGACAAGCACCGGAAGTCCTCGAGCTCAGCCCGTTTCCTTCGCTGCAAGTGCATTTCCAGTGGTTTCTGACACCGGACGAGCGTTCGCCACTCGTTGGAAGCTTCGGCCATCTTTTGGACCGTTTTGGGTCGCACCACAGTTCTCCCTCCAACGAGCTCGCTTCCCGACCTATACCTCCGGAAAACGTGTCAGGGAGCATGCCAGGAGTGTGGGTTGAAGTCCTCGGAGCACGAGACCCGAAGATCGAAAGACTTATGACCAATACGGAGCAAAGGGAAGAAACCGTCGGGGGACCGCTTTTTACCCCAGGACGAGAAAACTGAGTCCAGGGCATTCCCGCTCGCGTTTTCTTGGGACGAGCACCGGAAGTCCTCGAGCTCAGCCCGTTTCCTTCGCTGCAAGTGCATTTCCAGTGGTTTCTGACACCGGACGAGCGTTCGCCACTCGTTGGAAGCTTCAGCCATCTTTTGGACCGTTTTGGGTCGCACCACAGTTCTCCCTCCAACGAGCTCGCTTCCCGACCTATACCTCCGGAAAACGTGTCAGGGAGCATGCCAGGAGTGTGGGTTGAAGTCCTCGGAGCACGAGACCCGAAGATCGAAAGACTTATGACCAATACGGAGCAAAGGGAAGAAACCGTCGGGGGACCGCTTTTTACCCCAGGACGAGAAAACCTGAGTCCGGGGCATTCCCGCTCGCGTTTTCTTGGGACGAGCACCGGAAGTCCTCGAGCTCAGCCCGTTTCCTTCGCTGCAAGTGCATTTCCAGTGGTTTCTGACACCGGACGAGCGTTCGCCACTCGTTGGAAGCTTCGGCCATCTTTTGGACCGTTTTGGGTCGCACCACAGTTCTCCCTCCAACGAGCTCGCTTCCCGACCTATACCTCCGGAAAACGTGTCAGGGAGCATGCCAGGAGTGTGGGTTGAAGTCCTCGGAGCACGAGACCCGAAGATCGAAAGACTTATGACCAATACGGAGCAAAGGGAAGAAACCGTCGGGGGACCGCTTTTTACCCCAGGACGAGAAAACTGAGTCGGGGGCATTCCCGCTCGCGTTTTCTTGGGACGGGCACCGGAAGTCCTCGACCTCAGTCCGTTTCCTTCGCTGCAAGTGCATTTCCAGTGGTTTCTGACACCGGACGAGCGTTCGCCACTCGTTGGAAGCTTCGGCCATCTTTCGGACCGTTTTGGGTCGCACCACAGTTCTCCCTCCAACGAGCTCGCTTCCCGACCTATACCTCCGGAAAACGTGTCAGGGAGCATGCCAGGAGTGTGGGTTGAAGTCCTCGGAGCACGAGACCCGAAGATCGAAAGACTTATGACCAATACGGAGCAAAGGGAAGAAACCGTCGGGGGACCGCTTTTTACCCCAGGACGAGAAAACTGAGTCGGGGGCATTCCCGCTCGCGTTTTCTTGGGACGGGCACCGGAAGTCCTCGACCTCAGTCCGTTTCCTTCGCTGCAAGTGCATTTCCAGTGGTTTCTGACACCGGACGAGCGTTCGCCACTCGTTGGAAGCTTCGGCCATCTTTCGGACCGTTTTGGGTCGCACCACAGTTCTCCCTCCAACGAGCTCGCTTCCCGACCTATACCTCCGGAAAACGTGTCAGGGAGCATGCCAGGAGTGTGGGTTGAAGTCCTCGGAGCACGAGACCCGAAGATCGAAAGACTTATGACCAATACGGAGCAAAGGGAAGAAACCGTCGGGGGACCGCTTTTTACCCCAGGACGAGAAAACTGAGTCGGGGGCATTCCCGCTCGCGTTTTCTTGGGACGGGCACCGGAAGTCCTCGACCTCAGTCCGTTTCCTTCGCTGCAAGTGCATTTCCAGTGGTTTCTGACACCGGACGAGCGTTCGCCACTCGTTGGAAGCTTCGGCCATCTTTCGGACCGTTTTGGGTCGCACCACAGTTCTCCCTCCAACGAGCTCGCTTCCCGACCTATACCTCCGGAAAACGTGTCAGGGAGCATGCCAGGAGTGTGGGTTGAAGTCCTCGGAGCACGAGACCCGAAGATCGAAAGACTTATGACCAATACGGAGCAAAGGGAAGAAACCGTCGGGGGACCGCTTTTTACCCCAGGACGAGAAAACTGAGTCCGGGGCATTCCCGCTCGCGTTTTCTTGGGACGAGCACCGGAAGTCCTCGAGCTCAGCCCGTTTCCTTCGCTGCAAGTGCATTTCCAGTGGTTTCTGACACCGGACGAGCGTTCGCCACTCGTTGGAAGCTTCGGCCATCTTTTGGACCGTTTTGGGTCGCACCACAGTTCTCCCTCCAACGAGCTCGCTTCCCGACCTATACCTCCGGAAAACGTGTCAGGGAGCATGCCAGGAGTGTGGGTTGAATTCCTCGGAGCACGAGACCCGAAGATCGAAAGACTTATGACCAATACGGAGCAAAGGGAAGAAACCGTCGGGGGACCGCTTTTTACCCCAGGACGAGAAAACTGAGTCGGGGGCATTCCCGCTCGCATTTTCTTGGGACGGGCACCGGAAGTCCTCGACCTCAGTCCGTTTCCTTCGCTGCAAGTGCATTTCCAGTGGTTTCTGACACCGGACGAGCGTTCGCCACTCGTTGGAAGCTTCGGCCATCTTTCGGACCGTTTTGGGTCGCACCACAGTTCTCCCTCCAACGAGCTCGCTTCCCGACCTATACCTCCGGAAAACGTGTCAGGGAGCATGCCAGGAGTGTGGGTTGAAGTCCTCGGAGCACGAGACCCGAAGATCGAAAGACTTATGACCAATACGGAGCAAAGGGAAGAAACCGTCGGGGGACCGCTTTTTACCCCAGGACGAGAAAACTGAGTCCGGGGCATTCCCGCTCGCGTTTTCTTGGGACGAGCACCGGAAGTCCTCGAGCTCAGCCCGTTTCCTTCGCTGCAAGTGCATTTCCAGTGGTTTCTGACACCGGACGAGCGTTCGCCACTCGTTGGAAGCTTCGGCCATCTTTTGGACCGTTTTGGGTCGCACCACAGTTCTCCCTCCAACGAGCTCGCTTCCCGACCTATACCTCCGGAAAACGTGTCAGGGAGCATGCCAGGAGTGTGGGTTGAAGTCCTCGGAGCACGAGACCCGAAGATCGAAAGACTTATGACCAATACGGAGCAAAGGGAAGAAACCGTCGGGGGACCGCTTTTTACCCCAGGACGAGAAAACTGAGTCGGGGGCATTCCCGCTCGCGTTTTCTTGGGACGGGCACCGGAAGTCCTCGACCTCAGTCCGTTTCCTTCGCTGCAAGTGCATTTCCAGTGGTTTCTGACACCGGACGAGCGTTCGCCACTCGTTGGAAGCTTCGGCCATCTTTCGGACCGTTTTGGGTCGCACCACAGTTCTCCCTCCAACGAGCTCGCTTCCCGACCTATACCTCCGGAAAACGTGTCAGGGAGCATGCCAGGAGTGTGGGTTGAAGTCCTCGGAGCACGAGACCCGAAGATCGAAAGACTTATGACCAATACGGAGCAAAGGGAAGAAACCGTCGGGGGACCGCTTTTTACCCCACGACGAGAAAACTGAGTCAGGGGCATTCCCGCTCGCGTTTTCTTGGGACGGGCACCGGAAGTCCTCGACCTCAGTCCGTTTCCTTCGCTGCAAGTGCATTTCCAGTGGTTTCTGACACCGGACGAGCGTTCGCCACTCGTTGGAAGCTTCGGCCATCTTTCGGACCGTTTTGGGTCGCACCACAGTTCTCCCTCCAACGAGCTCGCTTCCCGACCTATACCTCCGGAAAACGTGTCAGGGAGCATGCCAGGAGTGTGGGTTGAAGTCCTCGGAGCACGAGACCCGAAGATCGAAAGACTTATGACCAATACGGAGCAAAGGGAAGAAACCGTCGCGGGACCGCTTTTTACCCCAGGACGAGAAAACTGAGTCGGGGGCATTCCCGCTCGCGTTTTCTTGGGACGGGCACCGGAAGTCCTCGACCTCAGTCCGTTTCCTTCGCTGCAAGTGCATTTCCAGTGGTTTCTGACACCGGACGAGCGTTCGCCACTCGTTGGAAGCTTCGGCCATCTTTTGGACCGTTTTGGGTCGCACCACAGTTCTCCCTCCAACGAGCTCGCTTCCCGACCTATACCTCCGGAAAACGTGTCAGGGAGCATGCCAGGAGTGTGGGTTGAAGTCCTCGGAGCACGAGACCCGAAGATCGAAAGACTTATGACCAATACGGAGCAAAGGGAAGAAACCGTCGGGGGACCGCTTTTTACCCCAGGACGAGAAAACTGAGTCCGGGGCATTCCCGCTCGCGTTTTCTTGGGACGAGCACCGGAAGTCCTCGAGCTCAGCCCGTTTCCTTCGCTGCAAGTGCATTTCCAGTGGTTTCTGACACCGGACGAGCGTTCGCCACTCGTTGGAAGCTTCGGCCATCTTTTGGACCGTTTTGGGTCGCACCACAGTTCTCCCTCCAACGAGCTCGCTTCCCGACCTATACCTCCGGAAAACGTGTCAGGGAGCATGCCAGGAGTGTGGGTTGAAGTCCTCGGAGCACGAGACCCGAAGATCGAAAGACTTATGACCAATACGGAGCAAAGGGAAGAAACCGTCGGGGGACCGCTTTTTACCCCAGGACGAGAAAACTGAGTCGGGGGCATTCCCGCTCGCATTTTCTTGGGACGGGCACCGGAAGTCCTCGACCTCAGTCCGTTTCCTTCGCTGCAAGTGCATTTCCAGTGGTTTCTGACACCGGACGAGCGTTCGCCACTCGTTGGAAGCTTCGGCCATCTTTCGAACCGTTTTGGGTCGCACCACAGTTCTCCCTCCAACGAGCTCGCTTCCCGACCTATACCTCCGGAAAACGTGTCAGGGAGCATGCCAGGAGTGTGGGTTGAAGTCCTCGGAGCACGAGACCCGAAGATCGAAAGACTTATGACCAATACGGAGCAAAGGAAAGAAACCGTCGGGGGACCGCTTTTTACCCCAGGACGAGAAAACTGAGTCCGGGGCATTCCCGCTCGCGTTTTCTTGGGACGAGCACCGGAAGCCCTCGAGCTCAGCCCGTTTCCTTCGCTGCAAGTGCATTTCCAGTGGTTTCTGACACCGGACGAGCGTTCGCCACTCGTTGGAAGCTTCGGCCATCTTTTGGACCGTTTTGGGTCGCACCACAGTTCTCCCTCCAACGAGCTCGCTTCCCGACCTATACCTCCGGAAAACGTGTCAGGGAGCATGCCAGGAGTGTGGGTTGAAGTCCTCGGAGCACGAGACCCGAAGATCGAAAGACTTATGACCAATACGGAGCAAAGGGAAGAAACCGTCGGGGGACCGCTTTTTACCCCAGGACGAGAAAACTGAGTCCGGGGCATTCCCGCTCGCGTTTTCTTGGGACGAGCACCGGAAGTCCTCGAGCTCAGCCCGTTTCCTTCGCTGCAAGTGCATTTCCAGTGGTTTCCGACACCGGACGAGCGTTCGCCACTCGTTGGAAGCTTCGGCCATCTTTTGGACCGTTTTGGGTCGCACCACAGTTCTCCCTCCAACGAGCTCGCTTCAGGACCTATACCTCCGGAAAACGTGTCAGGGAGCATGCCAGGACTGTGGGTTGAAGTCCTCGGAGCACGAGACCCGAAGATCGAAAGACTTATGACCAATACGGAGCAAAGGGAAGAAACCGTCGGGGGACCGCTTTTTACCCCAGGACGAGAAAACTGAGTCCGGGGCATTCCCGCTCGCATTTTCTTGGGACGGGCACCGGAAGTCCTCGACCTCAGTCCGTTTCCTTCGCTGCAAGTGCATTTCCAGTGGTTTCTGACACCGGACGAGCGTTCGCCACTCGTTGGAAGCTTCGGCCATCTTTCGAACCGTTTTGGGTCGCACCACAGTTCTCCCTCCAACGAGCTCGCTTCCCGACCTATACCTCCGGAAAACGTGTCAGGGAGCATGCCAGGAGTGTGGGTTGAAGTCCTCGGAGCACGAGACCCGAAGATCGAAAGACTTATGACCAATACGGAGCAAAGGAAAGAAACCGTCGGGGGACCGCTTTTTACCCCAGGACGAGAAAACTGAGTCCGGGGCATTCCCGCTCGCGTTTTCTTGGGACGAGCACCGGAAGCCCTCGAGCTCAGCCCGTTTCCTTCGCTGCAAGTGCATTTCCAGTGGTTTCTGACACCGGACGAGCGTTCGCCACTCGTTGGAAGCTTCGGCCATCTTTTGGACCGTTTTGGGTCGCACCACAGTTCTCCCTCCAACGAGCTCGCTTCCCGACCTATACCTCCGGAAAACGTGTCAGGGAGCATGCCAGGAGTGTGGGTTGAAGTCCTCGGAGCACGAGACCCGAAGATCGAAAGACTTATGACCAATACGGAGCAAAGGGAAGAAACCGTCGGGGGACCGCTTTTTACCCCAGGACGAGAAAACTGAGTCCGGGGCATTCCCGCTCGCGTTTTCTTGGGACGAGCACCGGAAGTCCTCGAGCTCAGCCCGTTTCCTTCGCTGCAAGTGCATTTCCAGTGGTTTCCGACACCGGACGAGCGTTCGCCACTCGTTGGAAGCTTCGGCCATCTTTTGGACCGTTTTGGGTCGCACCACAGTTCTCCCTCCAACGAGCTCGCTTCAGGACCTATACCTCCGGAAAACGTGTCAGGGAGCATGCCAGGACTGTGGGTTGAAGTCCTCGGAGCACGAGACCCGAAGATCGAAAGACTTATGACCAATACGGAGCAAAGGGAAGAAACCGTCGGGGGACCGCTTTTTACCCCAGGACGAGAAAACTGAGTCCGGGGCATTCCCGCTCGCGTTTTCTTGGGACGACCACCGGAAGTCCTCGAGCTCAGCCCGTTTCCTTCGCTGCAAGTGCATTTCCAGTGGTTTCTGACACCGGACGAGCGTTCGCCACTCGTTGGAAGCTTCGGCCATCTTTTGGACCGTTTTGGGTCGCACCACAGTTCTCCCTCCAACGAGCTCGCTTCCCGACCTATACCTCCGGAAAACGTGTCAGGGAGCATGCCAGGAGTGTGGGTTGAAGTCCTCGGAGCACGAGACCCGAAGATCGAAAGACTTATGACCAATACGGAGCAAAGGGAAGAAACCGTCGGGGGACCGCTTTTTACCCCAGGACGAGAAAACTGAGTCCGGGGCATTCCCGCTCGCGTTTTCTTGGGACGAGCACCGGAAGTCCTCGAGCTCAGCCCGTTTCCTTCGCTGCAAGTGCATTTCCAGTGGTTTCTGACACCGGACGAGCGTTCGCCACTCGTTGGAAGCTTCGGCCATCTTTTGGACCGTTTTGGGTCGCACCACAGTTCTCCCTCCAACGAGCTCGCTTCCCGACCTATACCTCCGAAAAACGTGTCAGGGAGCATGCCAGGAGTGTGGGTTGAAGTCCTCGGAGCACGAGACCCGAAGATCGAAAGACTTATGACCAATACGGAGCAAAGGGAAGAAACCGTCGGGGGACCGCTTTTTACCCCAGGACGAGAAAACTGAGTCCGGGGCATTCCCGCTCGCGTTTTCTTGGGACGAGCACCGGAAGTCCTCGAGCTCAGCTCGTTTCCTTCGCTGCAAGTGCATTTCCAGTGGTTTCTGACACCGGACGAGGGTTCGCCACTCGTTGGAAGCTTCGGCCATCTTTTGGACCGTTTTGGGTCGCACCACAGTTCTCCCTCCAACGAGCTCGCTTCCCGACCTATACCTCCGGAAAACGTGTCAGGGAGCATGCCAGGAGTGTGGGTTGAAGTCCTCGGAGCACGAGACCCGAAGATCGAAAGACTTATGACCAATACGGAGCAAAGGGAAGAAACCGTCGGGGGACCGCTTTTTACCCCAGGACGAGAAAACTGAGTCCGGGGCATTCCCGCTCGCGTTTTCTTGGGACGAGCACCGGAAGTCCTCGAGCTCAGCCCGTTTCCTTCGCTGCAAGTGCATTTCCAGTGGTTTCCGACACCGGACGAGCGTTCGCCACTCGTTGGAAGCTTCGGCCATCTTTTGGACCGTTTTGGGTCGCACCACAGTTCTCCCTCCAACGAGCTCGCTTCAGGACCTATACCTCCGGAAAACGTGTCAGGGAGCATGCCAGGACTGTGGGTTGAAGTCCTCGGAGCACGAGACCCGAAGATCGAAAGACTTATGACCAATACGGAGCAAAGGGAAGAAACCGTCGGGGGACCGCTTTTTACCCCAGGACGAGAAAACTGAGTCCGGGGCATTCCCGCTCGCGTTTTCTTGGGACGAGCACCGGAAGTCCTCGAGCTCAGCCCGTTTCCTTCGCTGCAAGTGCATTTCCAGTGGTTTCTGACACCGGACGAGCGTTCGCCACTCGTTGGAAGCTTCGGCCATCTTTTGGACCGTTTTGGGTCGCACCACAGTTCTCCCTCCAACGAGCTCGCTTCCCGACCTATACCTCCGGAAAACGTGTCAGGGAGCATGCCAGGAGTGTGGGTTGAAGTCCTCGGAGCACGAGACCCGAAGATCGAAAGACTTATGACCAATACGGAGCAAAGGGAAGAAACCGTCGGGGGACCGCTTTTTACCCCAGGACGAGAAAACTGAGTCCGGGGCATTCCCGCTCGCGTTTTCTTGGGACGAGCACCGGAAGTCCTCGAGCTCAGCCCGTTTCCTTCGCTGCAAGTGCATTTCCAGTGGTTTCCGACACCGGACGAGCGTTCGCCACTCGTTGGAAGCTTCGGCCATCTTTTGGACCGTTTTGGGTCGCACCACAGTTCTCCCTCCAACAAGCTCGCTTCACGACCTATACCTCCGGAAAACGTGTCAGGGAGCATGCCAGGAGTGTGGGTTGAAGTCCTCGGAGCACGAGACCCGAAGATCGAAAGACTTATGACCAATACGGAGCAAAGGGAAGAAACCGTCGGGGGACCGCTTTTTACCCCAGGACGAGAAAACTGAGTCCGGGGCATTCCCGCTCGCGTTTTCTTGGGACGAGCACCGGAAGTCCTCGAGCTCAGCCCGTTTCCTTCGCTGCAAGTGCATTTCCAGTGGTTTCTGACACCGGACGAGCGTTCGTCACTCGTTGGAAGCTTCGGCCATCTTTTGGACCGTTTTGGGTCGCACCACAGTTCTCCCTCCAACGAGCTCGCTTCCCGACCTATACCTCCGGAAAACGTGTCAGGGAGCATGCCAGGAGTGTGGGTTGAAGTCCTCGGAGCACGAGACCCGAAGATCGAAAGACTTATGACCAATACGGAGCAAAGGGAAGAAACCGTCGGGGGACCGCTTTTTACCCCAGGACGAGAAAACTGAGTCCGGGGCATTCCCGCTCGCGTTTTCTTGGGACGAGCACCGGAAGTCCTCGAGCTCAGCCCGTTTCCTTCGCTGCAAGTGCATTTCCAGTGGTTTCTGACACCGGACGAGCGTTCGCCACTCGTTGGAAGCTTCGGCCATCTTTTGGACCGTTTTGGGTCGCACCACAGTTCTCCCTCCAACGAGCTCGCTTCCCGACCTATACCTCCGGAAAACGTGTCAGGGAGCATGCCAGGAGTGTGGGTTGAAGTCCTCGGAGCACGAGACCCGAAGATCGAAAGACTTATGACCAATACGGAGCAAAGGGAAGAAACCGTCGGGGGACCGCTTTTTACCCCAGGACGAGAAAACTGAGTCCGGGGCATTCCCGCTCGCGTTTTCTTGGGACGAGCACCGGAAGTCCTCGAGCTCAGCCCGTTTCCTTCGCTGCAAGTGCATTTCCAGTGGTTTCCGACACCGGACGAGCGTTCGCCACTCGTTGGAAGCTTCGGCCATCTTTTGGACCGTTTTGGGTCGCACCACAGTTCTCCCTCCAACGAGCTCGCTTCAGGACCTATACCTCCGGAAAACGTGTCAGGGAGCATGCCAGGACTGTGGGTTGAAGTCCTCGGAGCACGAGACCCGAAGATCGAAAGACTTATGACCAATACGGAGCAAAGGGAAGAAACCGTCGGGGGACCGCTTTTTACCCCAGGACGAGAAAACTGAGTCCGGGGCATTCCCGCTCGCGTTTTCTTGGGACGACCACCGGAAGTCCTCGAGCTCAGCCCGTTTCCTTCGCTGCAAGTGCATTTCCAGTGGTTTCTGACACCGGACGAGCGTTCGCCACTCGTTGGAAGCTTCGGCCATCTTTTGGACCGTTTTGGGTCGCACCACAGTTCTCCCTCCAACGAGCTCGCTTCCCGACCTATACCTCCGGAAAACGTGTCAG
Organism: Cucumis melo; assembly: GCF_025177605.1. NCBI lineage: Eukaryota > Viridiplantae > Streptophyta > Magnoliopsida > Cucurbitales > Cucurbitaceae > Cucumis > Cucumis melo. The sequence continues at coordinate 153,595 of NW_026123854.1, forward strand.
GGAGCATGCCAGGAGTGTGGGTTGAAGTCCTCGGAGCACGAGACCCGAAGATCGAAAGACTTATGACCAATACGGAGCAAAGGGAAGAAACCGTCGGGGGACCGCTTTTTACCCCAGGACGAGAAAACTGAGTCCGGGGCATTCCCGCTCGCGTTTTCTTGGGACGAGCACCGGAAGTCCTCGAGCTCAGCCCGTTTCCTTCGCTGCAAGTGCATTTCCAGTGGTTTCTGACACCGGACGAGCGTTCGCCACTCGTTGGAAGCTTCGGCCATCTTTTGGACCGTTTTGGGTCGCACCACAGTTCTCCCTCCAACGAGCTCGCTTCCCGACCTATACCTCCGAAAAACGTGTCAGGGAGCATGCCAGGAGTGTGGGTTGAAGTCCTCGGAGCACGAGACCCGAAGATCGAAAGACTTATGACCAATACGGAGCAAAGGGAAGAAACCGTCGGGGGACCGCTTTTTACCCCAGGACGAGAAAACTGAGTCCGGGGCATTCCCGCTCGCGTTTTCTTGGGACGAGCACCGGAAGTCCTCGAGCTCAGCTCGTTTCCTTCGCTGCAAGTGCATTTCCAGTGGTTTCTGACACCGGACGAGGGTTCGCCACTCGTTGGAAGCTTCGGCCATCTTTTGGACCGTTTTGGGTCGCACCACAGTTCTCCCTCCAACGAGCTCGCTTCCCGACCTATACCTCCGGAAAACGTGTCAGGGAGCATGCCAGGAGTGTGGGTTGAAGTCCTCGGAGCACGAGACCCGAAGATGGAAAGACTTATGACCAATACGGAGCAAAGGGAAGAAACCGTCGGGGGACCGCTTTTTACCCCAGGACGAGAAAACTGAGTCCGGGGCATTCCCGCTCGCGTTTTCTTGGGACGAGCACCGGAAGTCCTCGAGCTCAGCCCGTTTCCTTCGCTGCAAGTGCATTTCCAGTGGTTTCTGACACCGGACGAGCGTTCGCCACTCGTTGGAAGCTTCGGCCATCTTTTGGACCGTTTTGGGTCGCACCACAGTTCTCCCTCCAACGAGCTCGCTTCCCGACCTATACCTCCGGAAAACGTGTCAGGGAGCATGCCAGGAGTGTGGGTTGAAGTCCTCAGAGCACGAGACCCGAAGATCGAAAGACTTATGACCAATACGGAGCAAAGGGAAGAAACCGTCGGGGGACCGCTTTTTACCCCAGGACGAGAAAACTGAGTCCGGGGCATTCCCGCTCGCGTTTTCTTGGGACGAGCACCGGAAGTCCTCGAGCTCAGCCCGTTTCCTTCGCTGCAAGTGCATTTCCAGTGGTTTCCGACACCGGACGAGCGTTCGCCACTCGTTGGAAGCTTCGGCCATCTTTTGGACCGTTTTGGGTCGCACCACAGTTCTCCCTCCAACAAGCTCGCTTCACGACCTATACCTCCGGAAAACGTGTCAGGGAGCATGCCAGGAGTGTGGGTTGAAGTCCTCGGAGCACGAGACCCGAAGATCGAAAGACTTATGACCAATACGGAGCAAAGGGAAGAAACCGTCGGGGGACCGCTTTTTACCCCAGGACGAGAAAACTGAGTCCGGGGCATTCCCGCTCGCGTTTTCTTGGGACGAGCACCGGAAGTCCTCGAGCTCAGCCCGTTTCCTTCGCTGCAAGTGCATTTCCAGTGGTTTCTGACACCGGACGAGCGTTCGCCACTCGTTGGAAGCTTCGGCCATCTTTTGGACCGTTTTGGGTCGCACCACAGTTCTCCCTCCAACGAGCTCGCTTCCCGACCTATACCTCCGGAAAACGTGTCAGGGAGCATGCCAGGAGTGTGGGTTGAAGTCCTCGGAGCACGAGACCCGAAGATCGAAAGACTTATGACCAATACGGAGCAAAGGGAAGAAACCGTCGGGGGACCGCTTTTTACCCCAGGACGAGAAAACTGAGTCCGGGGCATTCCCGCTCGCGTTTTCTTGGGACGAGCACCCGAAGTACTCGAGCTCAGCCCGTTTCCTTCGCTGCAAGTGCATTTCCAGTGGTTTCCGACACCGGACGAGCGTTCGCCACTCGTTGGAAGCTTCGGCCATCTTTTGGACCGTTTTGGGTCGCACCACAGTTCTCCCTCCAACGAGCTCGCTTCCCGACCTATACCTCCGGAAAACGTGTCAGGGAGCATGCCAGGAGTGTGGGTTGAAGTCCTCGGAGCACGAGACCCGAAGATCGAAAGACTTATGACCAATACGGAGCAAAGGGAAGAAACCGTCGGGGGACCGCTTTTTACCCCAGGACGAGAAAACTGAGTCCGGGGCATTCCCGCTCGCGTTTTCTTGGGACGAGCACCCGAAGTACTCGAGCTCAGCCCGTTTCCTTCGCTGCAAGTGCATTTCCAGTGGTTTCCGACACCGGACGAGCGTTCGCCACTCGTTGGAAGCTTCGGCCATCTTTTGGACCGTTTTGGGTCGCACCACAGTTCTCCCTCCAACGAGCTCGCTTCCCGACCTATACCTCCGGAAAACGTGTCAGGGAGCATGCCAGGAGTGTGGGTTGAAGTCCTCGGAGCACGAGACCCGAAGATCGAAAGACTTATGACCAATACGGAGCAAAGGGAAGAAACCGTCGGGGGACCGCTTTTTACCCCAGGACGAGAAAACTGAGTCCGGGGCATTCCCGCTCGCGTTTTCTTGGGACGAGCACCGGAAGTCCTCGAGCTCAGCCCGTTTCTTTCGCTGCAAGTGCATTTTCAGTGGTTTCTGACACCGGACGAGCGTTCGCCACTCGTTGGAAGCTTCGGCCATCTTTTGGACCGTTTTGGGTCGCACCACAGTTCTCCCTCCAACGAGCTCGCTTCCCGACCTATACCTCCGGAAAACGTGTCAGGGAGCATGCCAGGAGTGTGGGTTGAAGTCCTCGGAGCACGAGACCCGAAGATCGAAAGACTTATGACCAATACGGAGCAAAGGGAAGAAACCGTCGGGGGACCGCTTTTTACCCCAGGACGAGAAAACTGAGTCCGGGGCATTCCCGCTCGCGTTTTCTTGGGACGAGCACCGGAAGTCCTCGAGCTCAGCCCGTTTCCTTCGCTGCAAGTGCATTTCCAGTGGTTTCTGACACCGGACGAGCGTTCGCCACTCGTTGGAAGCTTCGGCCATCTTTTGGACCGTTTTGGGTCGCACCACAGTTCTCCCTCCAACGAGCTCGCTTCCCGACCTATACCTCCGGAAAACGTGTCAGGGAGCATGCCAGGAGTGTGGGTTGAAGTCCTCGGAGCACGAGACCCGAAGATCGAAAGACTTATGACCAATACGGAGCAAAGGGAAGAAACCGTCGGGGGACCGCTTTTTACCCCAGGACGAGAAAACTGAGTCCGGGGCATTCACGCTCGCGTTTTCATGGGACGAGCACCGGAAGTCCTCGAGCTCAGCCCGTTTCCTTCGCTGCAAGTGCATTTCCAGTGGTTTCTGACACCGGACGAGCGTTCGCCACTCGTTGGAAGCTTCGGCCATCTTTTGGACCGTTTTGGGTCGCACCACAGTTCTCCCTCCAACGAGCTCGCTTCCCGACCTATACCTCCGGAAAACGTGTCAGGGAGCATGCCAGGAGTGTGGGTTGAAGTCCTCGGAGCACGAGACCCGAAGATCGAAAGACTTATGACGAATACGGAGCAAAGGGAAGAAACCGTCGGGGGACCGCTTTTTACCCCAGGACGAGAAAACTGAGTCCGGGACATTCCCGCTCGCGTTTTCTTGGGACGAGCACCGGAAGTCCTCGAGCTCAGCCCGTTTCCTTCGCTGCAAGTGCATTTCCAGTGGTTTCTGACACCGGACGAGCGTTCGCCACTCGTTGGAAGCTTCGGCCATCTTTTGGACCGTTTTGGGTCGCACCACAGTTCTCCCTCCAACGAGCTCGCTTCCCGACCTATACCTCCGGAAAACGTGTCAGGGAGCATGCCAGGAGTGTGGGTTGAAGTCCTCGGAGCACGAGACCCGAAGATCGAAAGACTTATGACCAATACGGAGCAAAGGGAAGAAACCGTCGGGGGACCGCTTTTTACCCCAGGACGAGAAAACTGAGTCCGGGGCATTCCCGCTCGCGTTTTCTTGGGACGAGCACCGGAAGTCCTCGAGCTCAGCCCGTTTCCTTCGCTGCAAGTGCATTTCCAGTGGTTTCTGACACCGGACGAGCGTTCGCCACTCGTTGGAAGCTTCGGCCATCTTTTGGACCGTTTTGGGTCGCACCGCAGTTCTCCCTCCAACGAGCTCGCTTCCCGACCTATACCTCCGGAAAACGTGTCAGGGAGCATGCCAGGAGTGTGGGTTGAAGTCCTCGGAGCACGAGACCCGAAGATCGAAAGACTTATGACCAATACGGAGCAAAGGGAAGAAACCGTCGGGGGACCGCTTTTTACCCCAGGACGCAGAAACTGAGTCCGGGGCATTCCCGCTCGCGTTTTCTTGGGACGAGCACCGGAAGTCCTCGAGCTCAGCCCGTTTCCTTCGCTGCAAGTGCATTTCCAGTGGTTTCTGACACCGGACGAGCGTTCGCCACTCGTTGGAAGCTTCGGCCATCTTTTGGACCGTTTTGGGTCGCACCACAGTTCTCCCTCCAACGAGCTCGCTTCCCGACCTATACCTCCGGAAAACGTGTCAGGGAGCATGCCAGGAGTGTGGGTTGAAGTCCTCGGAGCACGAGACCCGAAGATCGAAAGACTTATGACCAATACGGAGCAAAGGGAAGAAACCGTCGGGGGACCGCTTTTTACCCCAGGACGAGAAAACTGAGTCCGGGGCATTCACGCTCGCATTTTCTTGGGACGAGCACCGGAAGTCCTCGAGCTCAGCCCGTTTCCTTCGCTGCAAGTGCATTTCCAGTGGTTTCTGACACCGGACGAGCGTTCGCCACTCGTTGGAAGCTTCGGCCATCTTTTGGACCGTTTTGGGTCGCACCACAGTTCTCCCTCCAACGAGCTCGCTTCCCGACCTATACCTCCGGAAAACGTGTCAGGGAGCATGCCAGGAGTGTGGGTTGAAGTCCTCGGAGCACGAGACCCGAAGATCGAAAGACTTATGACCAATACGGAGCAAAGGGAAGAAACCGTCGGGGGACCGCTTTTTACCCCAGGACGAGAAAACTGAGTCCGGGACATTCCCGCTCGCGTTTTCTTGGGACGAGCACCGGAAGTCCTCGAGCTCAGCCCGTTTCCTTCGCTGCAAGTGCATTTCCAGTGGTTTCTGACACCGGACGAGCGTTCGCCACTCGTTGGAAGCTTCGGCCATCTTTTGGACCGTTTTGGGTCGCACCACAGTTCTCCCTCCAACGAGCTCGCTTCCCGACCTATACCTCCGGAAAACGTGTCAGGGAGCATGCCAGGAGTGTGGGTTGAAGTCCTCGGAGCACGAGACCCGAAGATCGAAAGACTTATGACCAATACGGAGCAAAGGGAAGAAACCGTCGGGGGACCGCTTTTTACCCCAGGACGAGAAAACTGAGTCCGGGGCATTCCCGCTCGCGTTTTCTTGGGACGAGCACCGGAAGTCCTCGAGCTCAGCCCGTTTCCTTCGCTGCAAGTGCATTTCCAGTGGTTTCTGACACCGGACGAGCGTTCGCCACTCGTTGGAAGCTTCGGCCATCTTTTGGACCGTTTTGGGTCGCACCACAGTTCTCCCTCCAACGAGCTCGCTTCCCGACCTATACCTCCGGAAAACGTGTCAGGGAGCATGCCAGGAGTGTGGGTTGAAGTCCTCGGAGCACGAGACCCGAAGATCGAAAGACTTATGACCAATACGGAGCAAAGGGAAGAAACCGTCGGGGGACCGCTTTTTACCCCAGGACGAGAAAACTGAGTCCGGGGCATTCACGCTCGCGTTTTCTTGGGACGAGCACCGGAAGTCCTCGAACTCAGCCCGTTTCCTTCGCTGCAAGTGCATTTCCAGTGGTTTCTGACACCGGACGAGCGTTCGCCACTCGTTGGAAGCTTCGGCCATCTTTTGGACCGTTTTGGGTCGCACCACAGTTCTCCCTCCAACGAGCTCGCTTCCCGACCTATACCTCCGGAAAACGTGTCAGGGAGCATGCCAGAAGTGTGGGTTGAAGTCCTCGGAGCACGAGACCCGAAGATCGAAAGACTTATGACGAATACGGAGCAAAGGGAAGAAACCGTCGGGGGACCGCTTTTTACCCCAGGACGAGAAAACTGAGTCCCGGACATTCCCGCTCGCGTTTTCTTGGGACGAGCACCGGAAGTCCTCGAGCTCAGCCCGTTTCCTTCGCTGCAAGTGCATTTCCAGTGGTTTCTGACACCGGACGAGCGTTCGCCACTCGTTGGAAGCTTCGGCCATCTTTTGGACCGTTTTGGGTCGCACCACAGTTCTCCCTCCAACGAGCTCGCTTCCCGACCTATACCTCCGGAAAACGTGTCAGGGAGCATGCCAGGAGTGTGGGTTGAAGTCCTCGGAGCACGAGACCCGAAGATCGAAAGACTTATGACCAATACGGAGCAAAGGGAAGAAACCGTCGGGGGACCGCTTTTTACAACAGGACGAGAAAACTGAGTCCGGGGCATTCCCGCTCGCGTTTTCTTGGGACGAGCACCGGAAGTCCTCGAGCTCAGCCCGTTTCCTTCGCTGCAAGTGCATTTCCAGTGGTTTCTGACACCGGACGAGCGTTCGCCACTCGTTGGAAGCTTCGGCCATCTTTTGGACCGTTTTGGGTCGCACCACAGTTCTCCCTCCAACGAGCTCGCTTCCCGACCTATACCTCCGGAAAACGTGTCTGGGAGCATGCCAGGAGTGTGGGTTGAAGTCCTCGGAGCACGAGACCCGAAGATCGAAAGACTTATGACCAATACGGAGCAAAGGGAAGAAACCGTCGGGGGACCGCTTTTTACCCCAGGACGAGAAAACTGAGTCCGGGGCATTCCCGCTCGCGTTTTCTTGGGACGAGCACCGGAAGTCCTCGAGCTCAGCCCGTTTCCTTCGCTGCAAGTGCATTTCCAGTGGTTTCTGACACCGGACGAGCGTTCGCCACTCGTTGGAAGCTTCGGCCATCTTTTGGACCGTTTTGGGTCGCACCGCAGTTCTCCCTCCAACGAGCTCGCTTCCCGACCTATACCTCCGGAAAAACGTGTCAGGGAGCATGCCAGGAGTGTGGGTTGAAGTCCTCGGAGCACGAGACCCGAAGATCGAAAGACTTATGACCAATACGGAGCAAAGGGAAGAAACCGTCGGGGGACCGCTTTTTACCCCAGGACGAAGAAACTGAGTCCGGGGCATTCCCGCTCGCGTTTTCTTGGGACGAGCACCGGAAGTCCTCGAGCTCAGCCCGTTTCCTTCGCTGCAAGTGCATTTCCAGTGGTTTCTGACACCGGACGAGCGTTCGCCACTCGTTGGAAGCTTCGGCCATCTTTTGGACCGTTTTGGGTCGCACCACAGTTCTCCCTCCAACGAGCTCGCTTCCCGACCTATACCTCCGGAAAACGTGTCAGGGAGCATGCCAGGAGTGTGGGTTGAAGTCCTCGGAGCACGAGACCCGAAGATCGAAAGACTTATGACCAATACGGAGCAAAGGGAAGAAACCGTCGGGGGACCGCTTTTTACCCCAGGACGAGAAAACTGAGTCCGGGGCATTCACGCTCGCGTTTTCTTGGGACGAGCACCGGAAGTCCTCGAGCTCAGCCCGTTTCTTTCGCTGCAAGTGCATTTCCAGTGGTTTCTGACACCGGACGAGCGTTCGCCACTCGTTGGAAGCTTCGGCAATCTTTTGGACCGTTTTGGGTCGCACCACAGTTCTCCCTCCAACGAGCTCGCTTCCCGACCTATACCTCCGGAAAACGTGTCAGGGAGCATGCCAGGAGTGTGGGTTGAAGTCCTCGGAGCACGAGACCCGAAGATCGAAAGACTTATGACCAATACGGAGCAAAGGGAAGAAACCGTCGGGGGACCGCTTTTTACCCCAGGACGAGAAAACTGAGTCCGGGACATTCCCGCTCGCGTTTTCTTGGGACGAGCACCGGAAGTCCTCGAGCTCAGCCCGTTTCCTTCGCTGCAAGTGCATTTCCAGTGGTTTCTGACACCGGACTAGCGTTCGCCACTCGTTGGAAGCTTCGGCCATCTTTTGGACCGTTTTGGGTCGCACCACAGTTCTCCCTCCAACGAGCTCGCTTCCCGACCTATACCTCCGGAAAACGTGTCAGGGAGCATGCCAGGAGTGTGGGTTGAAGTCCTCGGAGCACGAGACCCGAAGATCGAAAGACTTATGACCAATACGGAGCAAAGGGAAGAAACCGTCGGGGGACCGCTTTTTACCCCAGGACGAGAAAACTGAGTCCGGGGCATTCCCGCTCGCGTTTTCTTGGGACGACCACCGGAAGTCCTCGAGCTCAGCCCATTTCCTTCGCTGCAAGTGCATTTCCAGTGGTTTCTGACACCGGACGAGCGTTCGCCACTCGTTGGAAGCTTCGGCCATCTTTTGGACCGTTTTGGGTCGCACCACAGTTCTCCCTCCAACGAGCTCGCTTCCCGACCTATACCTCCAGAAAACGTGTCAGGGAGCATGCCAGGAGTGTGGGTTGAAGTCCTCGGAGCACGAGACCCGAAGATCGAAAGACTTATGACCAATACGGAGCAAAGGGAAGAAACCGTCGGGGGACCGCTTTTTACCCCAGGACGAGAAAACTGAGTCCGGGGCATTCCCGCTCGCGTTTTCTTGGGACGAGCACCGGAAGTCCTCGAGCTCAGCCCGTTTCCTTCGCTGCAAGTGCATTTCCAGTGGTTTCTGACACCGGACTAGCATTCGCCACTCGTTGGAAGCTTCGGCCATCTTTTGGACCGTTTTGGGTCGCACCACAGTTCTCCCTCCAACGAGCTCGCTTCCCGACCTATACCTCCGGAAAGCGTGTCAGGGAGCATGCCAGGAGTGTGGGTTGAAGTCCTCGGAGCACGAGACCCGAAGATCGAAAGACTTATGACCAATACGGAGCAAAGGGAAGAAACCGTCGGGGGACCGCTTTTTACCCCAGGACGAGAAAACTGAGTCCGGGACATTCCCGCTCGCGTTTTCTTGGGACGAGCACCGGAAGTCCTCGAGCTCAGCCCGTTTCCTTCGCTGCAAGTGCATTTCCAGTGGTTTCTGACACCGGACTAGCGTTCGCCACTCGTTGGAAGCTTCGGCCATCTTTTGGACCGTTTTGGGTCGCACCACAGTTCTCCCTCCAACGAGCTCGCTTCCCGACCTATACCTCCGGAAAGCGTGTCAGGGAGCATGCCAGGAGTGTGGGTTGAAGTCCTCGGAGCACGAGACCCGAAGATCGAAAGACTTATGACCAATACGGAGCAAAGGGAAGAAACCGTCGGGGGACCGCTTTTTACCCCAGGACGAGAAAACTGAGTCCGGGACATTCCCGCTCGCGTTTTCTTGAGACGAGCACCGGAAGTCCTCGAGCTCAGCCCGTTTCCTTCGCTGCAAGTGCATTTCCAGTGGTTTCTGACACCGGACGAGCGTTCGCCACTCGTTGGAAGCTTCGGCCATCTTTTGGACCGTTTTGGGTCGCACCACAATTCTCCCTCCAACGAGCTCGCTTCCCGACCTATACCTCCGGAAAACGTGTCAGAGAGCATGCCAGGAGTGTGGGTTGAAGTCCTCGGAGCACGAGACCCGAAGATCGAAAGACTTATGACCAATACGGAGCAAAGGGAAGAAACCGTCGGGGGACCGCTTTTTACCCCAGGACGAGAAAACTGAGTCCGGGGCATTCCCGCTCGCGTTTTCTTGGGACGAGCACCGGAAGTCCTCGAGCTCAGCCCGTTTCCTTCGCTGCAAGTGCATTTCCAGTGGTTTCTGACACCGGACGAGCGTTCGCCACTCGTTGGAAGCTTCGGCCATCTTTTGGACCGTTTTGGGTCGCACCACAGTTCTCCCTCCAACGAGCTCGCTTCCCGACCTATACCTCCGGAAAACGTGTCAGGGAGCATGCCAGGAGTGTGGGTTGAAGTCCTCGGAGCACGAGACCCGAAGATCGAAAGACTTATGACCAATACGGAGCAAAGGGAAGAAACCGTCGGGGGACCGCTTTTTACCCCAGGACGAGAAAACTGAGTCCGGGGCATTCACGCTCGCGTTTTCTTGGGACGAGCACCGGAAGTCCTCGAGCTCAGCCCGTTTCCTTCGCTGCAAGTGCATTTCCAGTGGTTTCCGACACCGGACGAGCGTTCGCCACTCGTTGGAAGCTTCGGCCATCTTTTGGACCGTTTTGGGTCGCACCACAGTTCTCTTTCCAACGAGCTCGCTTCCCGACCTATACCTCCGGAAAACGTGTCAGGGAGCATGCCAGGAGTGTGGGTTGAAGTCCTCGGAGCACGAGACCCGAAGATCGAAAGACTTATGACCAATACGGAGCAAAGGGAAGAAACCGTCGGGGGACCGCTTTTTACCCAGGACGAGAAAACTGAGTCCGGGGCATTCCCGCTCGCGTTTTCTTGAGACGAGCACCGGAAGTCCTCGAGCTCAGCCCGTTTCCTTCGCTGCAAGTGCATTTCCAGTGGTTTCTGACACCGGACGAGCGTTCGCCACTCGTTGGAAGCTTCGGCCATCTTTTGGACCGTTTTGGGTCGCACCACAGTTCTCCCTCCAACGAGCTCGCTTCCCGACCTATACCTCCGGAAAACGTGTCAGGGAGCATGCCAGGAGTGTGGGTTGAAGTCCTCGGAGCACGAGACCCGAATATCGAAAGACTTATGACCAATACGGAGCAAAGGGAAGAAACCGTCGGGGGACCGCTTTTTACCCCAGGACGAGAAAACTGAGTCCGGGGCATTCCCGCTCGCGTTTTCTTGGGACGAGCACCGGAAGTCCTCGAGCTCAGCCCGTTTCCTTCGCTGCAAGTGCATTTCCAGTGGTTTCTGACACCGGACGAGCGTTCGCCACTCGTTGGAAGCTTCGGCCATCTTTTGGACCGTTTTGGGTCGCACCACAGTTCTCCCTCCAACGAGCTCGCTTCCCGACCTATACCTCCGGAAAACGTGTCAGGGAGCATGCCAGGAGTGTGGGTTGAAGTCCTCGGAGCACGAGACCCGAAGATCGAAAGACTTATGACCAATACGGAGCAAAGGGAAGAAACCGTCGGGGGACCGCTTTTTACCCCAGGACGAGAAAACTGAGTCCGGGGCATTCCCGCTCGCGTTTTCTTGGGACGAGCACCGGAAGTCCTCGAGCTCAGCCCGTTTCCTTCGCTGCAAGTGCATTTCCAGTGGTTTCTGACACCGGACGAGCGTTCGCCACTCGTTGGAAGGTTCGGCCATCTTTTGGACCGTTTTGGGTCGCACCACAGTTCTCCCTCCAACGAGCTCGCTTCCCGACCTATACCTCCGGAAAACGTGTCAGGGAGCATGCCAGGAGTGTGGGTTGAAGTCCTCGGAGCACGAGACCCGAAGATCGAAAGACTTATGACCAATACGGAGCAAAGGGAAGAAACCGTCGGGGGACCGCTTTTTACCCCAGGACGAGAAAACTGAGTCCGGGGCATTCCCGCTCGCGTTTTCTTGGGACGAGCACCGGAAGTCCTCGAGCTCAGCCCGTTTCCTTCGCTGCAAGTGCATTTCCAGTGGTTTCTGACACCGGACGAGCGTTCGCCACTCGTTGGAAGCTTCGGCCATCTTTTGGACCGTTTTGGGTCGCACCACAGTTCTCCCTCCAACGAGCTCGCTTCCCGACCTATACCTCCGGAAAACGTGTCAGGGAGCATGCCAGGAGTGTGGGTTGAAGTCCTCGGAGCACGAGACCCGAAGATCGAAAGACTTATGACCAATACGGAGCAAAGGGAAGAAACCGTCGGGGGACCGCTTTTTACCCCAGGACGAGAAAACTGAGTCCGGGGCATTCCCGCTCGCGTTTTCTTGGGACGAGCACCGGAAGTCCTCGAGCTCAGCCCGTTTCCTTCGCTGCAAGTGCATTTCCAGTGGTTTCTGACACCGGACGAGCGTTCGCCACTCGTTGGAAGCTTCGGTCATCTTTTGGACCGTTTTGGGTCGCACCACAGTTCTCCCTCCAACGAGCTCGCTTCCCGACCTATACCTCCGGAAAACGTGTCAGGGAGCATGCCAGGAGTGTGGGTTGAAGTCCTCGGAGCACGAGACCCGAAGATCGAAAGACTTATGACCAATACGGAGCAAAGGGAAGAAACCGTCGGGGGACCGCTTTTTACCCCAGGACGAGAAAACTGAGTCCGGGCATTCCCGCTCGCGTTTTCTTGGGACGAGCACCGGAAGTCCTCGAGCTCAGCCCGTTCCTTCGCTGCAAGTGCATTTCCAGTGGTTTCCGACACCGGACGAGCGTTCGCCACTCGTTGGAAGCTTCGGCCATCTTTTGGACCGTTTTGGGTCGCACCACAGTTCTCCCTCCAACGAGCTCGCTTCCCGACCTATACCTCCGAAAAACGTGTCAGGGAGCATGCCAGGAGTGTGGGTTGAAGTCCTCGGAGCACGAGACCCGAAGATCGAAAGACTTATGACCAATACGGAGCAAAGGGAAGAAACCGTCGGGGGACCGCTTTTTACCCCAGGACGAGAAAACTGAGTCCGGGGCATTCCCGCTCGCGTTTTCTTGGGACGAGCACCGGAAGTCCTCGAGCTCAGCCCGTTTCCTTCGCTGCAAGTGCATTTCCAGTGGTTTCTGACACCGGACGAGCGTTCGCCACTCGTTGGAAGCTTCGGCCATCTTTTGGACCGTTTTGGGTCGCACCACAGTTCTCCCTCCAACGAGCTCGCTTCCCGACCTATACCTCCGGAAAACGTGTCAGGGAGCATGCCAGGAGTGTGGGTTGAAGTCCTCGGAGCACGAGACCCGAAGATCGAAAGACTTATGACCAATACGGAGCAAAGGGAAGAAACCGTCGGGGGACCGCTTTTTACCCCAGGACGAGAAAACTGAGTCCGGGGCATTCCCGCTCGCGTTTTCTTGGGACGAGCACCGGAAGTCCTCGAGCTCAGCCCGTTTCCTTCCCTGCAAGTGCATTTCCAGTGGTTTCTGACACCGGACGAGCGTTCGCCACTCGTTGGAAGCTTCGGCCATCTTTTGGACCGTTTTGGGTCGCACCACAGTTCTCCCTCCAACGAGCTCGCTTCCCGACCTATACCTCCGGAAAACGTGTCAGGGAGCATGCCAGGAGTGTGGGTTGAAGTCCTCGGAGCACGAGACCCGAATATCGAAAGACTTATGACCAATACGGAGCAAAGGGAAGAAACCGTCGGGGGACCGCTTTTTACCCCAGGACGAGAAAACTGAGTCCGGGGCATTCCCGCTCGCGTTTTCTTGGGACGAGCACCGGAAGTCCTCGAGCTCAGCCCGTTTCCTTCGCTGCAAGTGCATTTCCAGTGGTTTCTGACACCGGACGAGCGTTCGCCACTCGTTGGAAGCTTCGGCCATCTTTTGGACCGTTTTGGGTCGCACCACAGTTCTCCCTCCAACGAGCTCGCTTCCCGACCTATACCTCCGGAAAACGTGTCAGGGAGCATGCCAGGAGTGTGGGTTGAAGTCCTCGGAGCACGAGACCCGAAGATCGAAAGACTTATGACCAATACGGAGCAAAGGGAAGAAACCGTCGGGGGACCGCTTTTTACCCCAGGACGAGAAAACTGAGTCCGGGGCATTCCCGCTCGCGTTTTCTTGGGACGAGCACCAGAAGTCCTCGAGCTCAGCCCGTTTCCTTCGCTGCAAGTGCATTTCCAGTGGTTTCTGACACCGGACGAGCGTTCGCCACTCGTTGGAAGCTTCGGCCATCTTTTGGACCGTTTTGGGTCGCACCACAGTTCTCCCTCCAACGAGCTCGCTTCCCGACCTATACCTCCGGAAAACGTGTCAGGGAGCATGCCAGGAGTGTGGGTTGAAGTCCTCGGAGCACGAGACCCGAAGATCGAAAGACTTATGACCAATACGGAGCAAAGGGAAGAAACCGTCGGGGGACCGCTTTTTACCCCAGGACGAGAAAACTGAGTCCGGGGCATTCCCGCTCGCGTTTTCTTGGGACGAGCACCGGAAGTCCTCGAGCTCAGCCCGTTTCCTTCGCTGCAAGTGCATTTCCAGTGGTTTCTGACACCGGACGAGCGTTCGCCACTCGTTGGAAACTTCGGCCATGTTTTGGACCGTTTTGGGTCGCACCGCAGTTCTCCCTCCAACGAGCTCGCTTCCCGACCTATACCTCCGGAAAACGTGTCAGGGAGCATGCCAGGAGTGTGGGTTGAAGTCCTCGGAGCACGAGACCCGAAGATCGAAAGACTTATGACCAATACGGAGCAAAGGGAAGAAACCGTCGGGGCACCGCTTTTTACCCCAGGACGAGAAAACTGAGTCCGGGGCATTCCCGCTCGCGTTTTCTTGGGACGAGCACCGGAAGTCCTCGAGCTCAGCCCGTTTCCTTCGCTGCAAGTGCATTTCCAGTGGTTTCTGACACCGGACGAGCGTTCGCCACTCGTTGGAAGCTTCGGCCATCTTTTGGACCGTTTTGGGTCGCACCACAGTTCTCCCTCCAACGAGCTCGCTTCCCGACCTATACCTCCGAAAAACGTGTCAGGGAGCATGCCAGGAGTGTGGGTTTAAGTCCTCGGAGCACGAGACCCGAAGATCGAAAGACTTATGACCAATACGGAGCAAAGGGAAGAAACCGTCGGGGGACCGCTTTTTACCCCTGGACGAGAAAACTGAGTCCGGGGCATTCCCGCTCGCGTTTTCTTGGGACGAGCACCGGAAGTCCTCGAGCTCAGCCCGTTTCCTTCGCTGCAAGTGCATTTCCAGTGGTTTCGGACACCGGACGAGCGTTCGCCACTCGTTGGAAGCTTCGGCCATCTTTTGGACCGTTTTGGGTCGCACCACAGTTCTCCCTCCAACGAGCTCGCTTCCCGACCTATACCTCCGGAAAACGTGTCAGGGAGCATGCCAGGAGTGTGGGTTGAAGTCCTCGGAGCACGAGACCCGAAGATCGAAAGACTTATGACCAATACGGAGCAAAGGGAAGAAACCGTCGGGGGACCGCTTTTTACCCCAGGACGAGAAAACTGAGTCCGGGGCATTCCCGCTCGCGTTTTCTTGGGACGAGCACCGGAAGTCCTCGAGCTCAGCCCGTTTCCTTCGCTGCAAGTGCATTTCCAGTGGTTTCTGACACCGGACGAGCGTTCGCCACTCGTTGGAAGCTTCGGTCATCTTTTGGACCGTTTTGGGTCGCACCACAGTTCTCCCTCCAACGAGCTCGCTTCCCGACCTATACCTCCGGAAAACGTGTCAGGGAGCATGCCAGGAGTGTGGGTTGAAGTCCTCGGAGCACGAGACCCGAAGATCGAAAGACTTATGACCAATACGGAGCAAAGGGAAGAAACCGTCGGGGGACCGCTTTTTACCCCAGGACGAGAAAACTGAGTCCGGGCATTCCCGCTCGCGTTTTCTTGGGACGAGCACCGGAAGTCCTCGAGCTCAGCCCGTTCCTTCGCTGCAAGTGCATTTCCAGTGGTTTCCGACACCGGACGAGCGTTCGCCACTCGTTGGAAGCTTCGGCCATCTTTTGGACCGTTTTGGGTCGCACCACAGTTCTCCCTCCAACGAGCTCGCTTCCCGACCTATACCTCCGAAAAACGTGTCAGGGAGCATGCCAGGAGTGTGGGTTGAAGTCCTCGGAGCACGAGACCCGAAGATCGAAAGACTTATGACCAATACGGAGCAAAGGGAAGAAACCGTCGGGGGACCGCTTTTTACCCCAGGACGAGAAAACTGAGTCCGGGGCATTCCCGCTCGCGTTTTCTTGGGACGAGCACCGGAAGTCCTCGAGCTCAGCCCGTTTCCTTCGCTGCAAGTGCATTTCCAGTGGTTTCTGACACCGGACGAGCGTTCGCCACTCGTTGGAAGCTTCGGCCATCTTTTGGACCGTTTTGGGTCGCACCACAGTTCTCCCTCCAACGAGCTCGCTTCCCGACCTATACCTCCGGAAAACGTGTCAGGGAGCATGCCAGGAGTGTGGGTTGAAGTCCTCGGAGCACGAGACCCGAAGATCGAAAGACTTATGACCAATACGGAGCAAAGGGAAGAAACCGTCGGGGGACCGCTTTTTACCCCAGGACGAGAAAACTGAGTCCGGGGCATTCCCGCTCGCGTTTTCTTGGGACGAGCACCGGAAGTCCTCGAGCTCAGCCCGTTTCCTTCGCTGCAAGTGCATTTCCAGTGGTTTCTGACACCGGACGAGCGTTCGCCACTCGTTGGAAGCTTCGGCCATCTTTTGGACCGTTTTGGGTCGCACCACAGTTCTCCCTCCAACGAGCTCGCTTCCCGACCTATACCTCCGGAAAACGTGTCAGGGAGCATGCCAGGAGTGTGGGTTGAAGTCCTCGGAGCACGAGACCCGAATATCGAAAGACTTATGACCAATACGGAGCAAAGGGAAGAAACCGTCGGGGGACCGCTTTTTACCCCAGGACGAGAAAACTGAGTCCGGGGCATTCCCGCTCGCGTTTTCTTGGGACGAGCACCGGAAGTCCTCGAGCTCAGCCCGTTTCCTTCGCTGCAAGTGCATTTCCAGTGGTTTCTGACACCGGACGAGCGTTCGCCACTCGTTGGAAGCTTCGGCCATCTTTTGGACCGTTTTGGGTCGCACCACAGTTCTCCCTCCAACGAGCTCGCTTCCCGACCTATACCTCCGGAAAACGTGTCAGGGAGCATGCCAGGAGTGTGGGTTGAAGTCCTCGGAGCACGAGACCCGAAGATCGAAAGACTTATGACCAATACGGAGCAAAGGGAAGAAACCGTCGGGGGACCGCTTTTTACCCCAGGACGAGAAAACTGAGTCCGGGGCATTCCCGCTCGCGTTTTCTTGGGACGAGCACCAGAAGTCCTCGAGCTCAGCCCGTTTCCTTCGCTGCAAGTGCATTTCCAGTGGTTTCTGACACCGGACGAGCGTTCGCCACTCGTTGGAAGCTTCGGCCATCTTTTGGACCGTTTTGGGTCGCACCACAGTTCTCCCTCCAACGAGCTCGCTTCCCGACCTATACCTCCGGAAAACGTGTCAGGGAGCATGCCAGGAGTGTGGGTTGAAGTCCTCGGAGCACGAGACCCGAAGATCGAAAGACTTATGACCAATACGGAGCAAAGGGAAGAAACCGTCGGGGGACCGCTTTTTACCCCAGGACGAGAAAACTGAGTCCGGGGCATTCCCGCTCGCGTTTTCTTGGGACGAGCACCGGAAGTCCTCGAGCTCAGCCCGTTTCCTTCGCTGCAAGTGCATTTCCAGTGGTTTCTGACACCGGACGAGCGTTCGCCACTCGTTGGAAATTTCGGCCATCTTTTGGACCGTTTTGGGTCGCACCGCAGTTCTCCCTCCAACGAGCTCGCTTCCCGACCTATACCTCCGGAAAACGTGTCAGGGAGCATGCCAGGAGTGTGGGTTGAAGTCCTCGGAGCACGAGACCCGAAGATCGAAAGACTTATGACCAATACGGAGCAAAGGGAAGAAACCGTCGGGGCACCGCTTTTTACCCCAGGACGAGAAAACTGAGTCCGGGGCATTCCCGCTCGCGTTTTCTTGGGACGAGCACCGGAAGTCCTCGAGCTCAGCCCGTTTCCTTCGCTGCAAGTGCATTTCCAGTGGTTTCTGACACCGGACGAGCGTTCGCCACTCGTTGGAAGCTTCGGCCATCTTTTGGACCGTTTTGGGTCGCACCACAGTTCTCCCTCCAACGAGCTCGCTTCCCGACCTATACCTCCGAAAAACGTGTCAGGGAGCATGCCAGGAGTGTGGGTTGAAGTCCTCGGAGCACGAGACCCGAAGATCGAAAGACTTATGACCAATACGGAGCAAAGGGAAGAAACCGTCGGGGGACCGCTTTTTACTCCTGGACGAGAAAACTGAGTCCGGGGCATTCCCGCTCGCGTTTTCTTGGGACGAGCACCGGAAGTCCTCGAGCTCAGCCCGTTTCCTTCGCTGCAAGTGCATTTCCAGTGGTTTCTGACACCGGACGAGCGTTCGCCACTCGTTGGAAGCTTCGGCCATCTTTTGGATCGTTTTGGGTCGCACCACAGTTCTCCCTCCAACGAGCTCGCTTCCCGACCTATACCTCCGGAAAACGTGTCAGGGAGCATGCCAGGAGTGTGGGTTGAAGTCCTCGGAGCACGAGACCCGAAGATCGAAAGACTTATGACCAATACGGAGCAAAGGGAAGAAACCGTCGGGGGACCGCTTTTTACCCCAGGACGAGAAAACTGAGTCCGGGGCATTCCCGCTCGCGTTTTCTTGGGACGAGCACCGGAAGTCCTCGAGCTCAGCCCGTTTCTTTCGCTGCAAGTGCATTTCCAGTGGTTTCCGACACTGGACGAGCGTTCGCCACTCGTTGGAAGCTTCGGCCATCTTTTGGACCGTTTTGGGTCGCACCACAGTTCTCCCTCCAACGAGCTCGCTTCCCGACCTATACCTCCGGAAAACGTGTCAGGGAGCATGCCAGGAGTGTGGGTTGAAGTCCTCGGAGCACGAGACCGGAAGATCGAAAGACTTATGACCAATACGGAGCAAAGGGAAGAAACCGTCGGGGGACCGCTTTTTACCCCAGGACGAGAAAACTGAGTCCGGGGCATTCCCGCTCGCGTTTTCTTGGGACGAGCACCGGAAGTCCTCGAGCTCAGCCCGTTTCCTTCGCTGCAAGTGCATTTCCAGTGGTTTCTGACACCGGACGAGCGTTCGCCACTCGTTGGAAGCTTCGGCCATCTTTTGGACCGTTTTGGGTCGCACCACAGTTCTCCCTCCAACGAGCTCGCTTCCCGACCTATACCTCCGGAAAACGTGTCAGGGAGCATGCCAGGAGTGTGGGTTGAAGTCCTCGGAGCACGAGACCCGAAGATCGAAAGACTTATGACCAATACGGAGCAAAGGGAAGAAACCGTCGGGGGACCGCTTTTTACCCCAGGACGAGAAAACTGAGTCCGGGGCATTCCCGCTCGCGTTTTCTTGGGACGAGCACCAGAAGTCCTCGAGCTCAGCCCGTTTCCTTCGCTGCAAGTGCATTTCCAGTGGTTTCTGACACCGGACGAGCGTTCGCCACTCGTTGGAAGCTTCGGCCATCTTTTGGACCGTTTTGGGTCGCACCACAGTTCTCCCTCCAACGAGCTCGCTTCCCGACCTATACCTCCGGAAAACGTGTCAGGGAGCATGCCAGGAGTGTGGGTTGAAGTCCTCGGAGCACGAGACCCGAAGATCGAAAGACTTATGACCAATACGGAGCAAAGGGAAGAAACCGTCGGGGGACCGCTTTTTACCCCAGGACGAGAAAACTGAGTCCGGGGCATTCCCGCTCGCGTTTTCTTGGGACGAGCACCGGAAGTCCTCGAGCTCAGCCCGTTTCCTTCGCTGCAAGTGCATTTCCAGTGGTTTCTGACACCGGACGAGCGTTCGCCACTCGTTGGAAGCTTCGGCCATCTTTTGGACCGTTTTGGGTCGCACCGCAGTTCTCCCTCCAACGAGCTCGCTTCCCGACCTATACCTCCGGAAAACGTGTCAGGGAGCATGCCAGGAGTGTGGGTTGAAGTCCTCGGAGCACGAGACCCGAAGATCGAAAGACTTATGACCAATACGGAGCAAAGGGAAGAAACCGTCGGGGCACCGCTTTTTACCCCAGGACGAGAAAACTGAGTCCGGGGCATTCCCGCTCGCGTTTTCTTGGGACGAGCACCGGAAGTCCTCGAGCTCAGCCCGTTTCCTTCGCTGCAAGTGCATTTCCAGTGGTTTCTGACACCGGACGAGCGTTCGCCACTCGTTGGAAGCTTCGGCCATCTTTTGGACCGTTTTGGGTCGCACCACAGTTCTCCCTCCAACGAGCTCGCTTCCCGACCTATACCTCCGGAAAACGTGTCAGGGAGCATGCCAGGAGTGTGGGTTGAAGTCCTCGGAGCACGAGACCCGAAGATCGAAAGACTTATGACCAATACGGAGCAAAGGGAAGAAACCGTCGGGGGACCGCTTTTTACCCCTGGACGAGAAAACTGAGTCCGGGGCATTCCCGCTCGCGTTTTCTTGGGACGAGCACCGGAAGTCCTCGAGCTCAGCCCGTTTCCTTCGCTGCAAGTCCATTTCCAGTGGTTTCTGACACCGGACGAGCGTTCGCCACTCGTTGGAAGCTTCGGCCATCTTTTGGATCGTTTTGGGTCGCACCACAGTTCTCCCTCCAACGAGCTCGCTTCCCGACCTATACCTCCGGAAAACGTGTCAGGGAGCATGCCAGGAGTGTGGGTTGAAGTCCTCGGAGCACGAGACCCGAAGATCGAAAGACTTATGACCAATACGGAGCAAAGGGAAGAAACCGTCGGGGGACCGCTTTTTACCCCAGGACGAGAAAACTGAGTCCGGGGCATTCCCGCTCGCGTTTTCTTGGGACGAGCACCGGAAGTCCTCGAGCTCAGCCCGTTTCTTTCGCTGCAAGTGCATTTCCAGTGGTTTCCGACACTGGACGAGCGTTCGCCACTCGTTGGAAGCTTCGGCCATCTTTTGGACCGTTTTGGGTCGCACCACAGTTCTCCCTCCAACGAGCTCGCTTCCCGACCTATACCTCCGGAAAACGTGTCAGGGAGCATGCCAGGAGTGTGGGTTGAAGTCCTCGGAGCACGAGACCTGAAGATCGAAAGACTTATGACCAATACGGAGCAAAGGGAAGAAACCGTCGGGGGACCGCTTTTTACCCCAGGACGAGAAAACTGAGTCCGGGGCATTCCCGCTCGCGTTTTCTTGGGACGAGCACCGCAAGTCCTCGAGCTCAGCCCGTTTCCTTCGCTGCAAGTGCATTTCGAGTGGTTTCTGACACCGGACGAGCGTTCGCCACTCGTTGGAAGCTTCGGCCATCTTTTGGACCGTTTTGGGTCGCACCACAGTTCTCCCTCCAACGAGCTCGCTTCCCGACCTATACCTCCGGAAAACGTGTCAGGGAGCATGCCAGGAGTGTGGGTTGAAGTCCTCGGAGCACGAGATCCGAAGATCGAAAGACTTATGACCAATACGGAGCAAAGGGAAGAAACCGTCGGGGGACCGCTTTTTACCCCAGGACGAGAAAACTGAGTCCGGGGCATTCCCGCTCGCGTTTTCTTGGGACGAGCACCGGAAGTCCTCGAGCTCAGCCCGTTTCCTTCGCTGCAAGTGCATTTCCAGTGGTTTCTGACACCGGACGAGCGTTCGCCACTCGTTGGAACCTTCGGCCATCTTTTGGACCGTTTTGGGTCGCACCACAGTTCTCCCTCCAACGAGCTCGCTTCCCGACCTATACCTCCGGAAAACGTGTCAGGGAGCATGCCAGGAGTGTGGGTTGAAGTCCTCGGAGTACGAGACCCGAAGATCGAAAGACTTATGACCAATACGGAGCAAAGGGAAGAAACCGTCGGGGGACCGCTTTTTACCCCAGGACGAGAAAACTGTGTCCGGGGCATTCCCGCTCGCGTTTTCTTGGGACGAGCACCGGAAGTCCTCGAGCTCAGCCCGTTTCCTTCGCTGCAAGTGCATTTCCAGTGGTTTCTGACACCGGACGAGCGTTCGCCACTCGTTGGAAGCTTCGGCCATCTTTTGGACCGTTTTGGGTCGCACCACAGTTCTCCCTCCAACGAGCTCGCTTCCCGACCTATACCTCCGGAAAACGTGTCAGGGAGCATGCCAGGAGTGTGGGTTGAAGTCCTCGGAGCACGAGACCCGAAGATCGAAAGACTTATGACCAATACGGAGCAAAGGGAAGAAACCGTCGGGGGACCGCTTTTTACCCCAGGACGAGAAAACTGAGTCCGGGGCATTCCCGCTCGCGTTTTCTTGGGACGAGCACCGGAAGTCCTCGAGCTCAGCCCGTTTCCTTCGCTGCAAGTGCATTTCCAGTGGTTTCCGACACCGGACGAGCGTTCGCCACTCGTTGGAAGCTTCGGCCATCTTTTGGACCGTTTTGGGTCGCACCACAGTTCTCCCTCCAACGAGCTCGCTTCCCGACCTATACCTCCGGAAAACGTGTCAGGGAGCATGCCAGGAGTGTGGGTTGAAGTCCTCGGAGCACGAGACCCGAAGATCGAAAGACTTATGACCAATACGGAGCAAAGGGAAGAAACCGTCGGGGGACCGCTTTTTACCCCAGGACGAGAAAACTGAGTCCGGGGCATTCCCGCTCGCGTTTTCTTGGGACGAGCACCGGAAGTCCTCGAGCTCAGCCCGTTTCCTTCGCTGCAAGTGCATTTCCAGTGGTTTCTGACACCGGACGAGCGTTCGCCACTCGTTGGAAGCTTCGGCCATCTTTTGGACCGTTTTGGGTCGCACCACAGTTCTCCCTCCAACGACCTCGCTTCCCGACCTATACCTCCGAAAAACGTGTCAGGGAGCATGCCAGGAGTGTGGGTTGAAGTCCTCGGAGCACGAGACCCGAAGATCGAAAGACTTATGACCAATACGGAGCAAAGGGAAGAAACCGTTGGGGGACCGCTTTTTACCCCAGGACGAGAAAACTGAGTCCGGGGCATTCCCGCTCGCGTTTTCTTGGGACGAGCACCGGAAGTCCTCGAGCTCAGCCCGTTTCCTTCGCTGCAAGTGCATTTCCAGTGGTTTCTGACACCGGACGAGCGTTCGCCACTCGTTGGAAGCTTCGGCCATCTTTTGGACCTTTTTGGGTCGCACCACAGTTCTCCCTCCAACGAGCTCGCTTCCCGACCTATACCTCCGAAAAACGTGTCAGGGAGCATGCCAGGAGTGTGGGTTGAAGTCCTCGGAGCACGAGACCCGAAGATCGAAAGACTTATGACCAATACGGAGCAAAGGGAAGAAACCGTCGGGGGACCGCTTTTTACCCCAGGACGAGAAAACTGTGTCCGGGGCATTCCCGCTCGCGTTTTCTTGGGACGAGCACCGGAAGTCCTCGAGCTCAGCCCGTTTCCTTCGCTGCAAGTGCATTTCCAGTGGTTTCTGACACCGGACGAGCGTTCGCCACTCGTTGGAAGCTTCGGCCATCTTTTGGACCGTTTTGGGTCGCACCACAGTTCTCCCTCCAACGAGCTCGCTTCCCGACCTATACCTCCGGAAAACGTGTCAGGGAGCATGCCAGGAGTGTGGGTTGAAGTCCTCGGAGCACGAGACCCGAAGATCGAAAGACTTATGACCAATACGGAACAAAGGGAAGAAACCGTCGGGGGACCGCTTTTTACCCCAGGACGAGAAAACTGAGTCCGGGGCATTCCCGCTCGCGTTTTCTTGGGACGAGCACCGGAAGTCCTCGAGCTCAGCCCGTTTCCTTCGCTGCAAGTGCATTTCCAGTGGTTTCCGACACCGGACGAGCGTTCGCCACTCGTTGGAAGCTTCGGCCATCTTTTGGACCGTTTTGGGTCGCACCACAGTTCTCCCTCCAACGAGCTCGCTTCCCGACCTATACCTCCGGAAAACGTGTCAGGGAGCATGCCAGGAGTGTGGGTTGAAGTCCTCGGAGCACGAGACCCGAAGATCGAAAGACTTATGACCAATACGGAGCAAAGGGAAGAAACCGTCGGGGGACCGCTTTTTACCCCAGGACGAGAAAACTGAGTCCGGGGCATTCCCGCTCGCGTTTTCTTGGGACGAGCACCGGAAGTCCTCGAGCTCAGCCCGTTTCCTTCGCTGCAAGTGCATTTCCAGTGGTTTCTGACACCGGACGAGCGTTCGCCACTCGTTGGAAGCTTCGGCCATCTTTTGGACCGTTTTGGGTCGCACCACAGTTCTCCCTCCAACGACCTCGCTTCCCGACCTATACCTCCGAAAAACGTGTCAGGGAGCATGCCAGGAGTGTGGGTTGAAGTCCTCGGAGCACGAGACCCGAAGATCGAAAGACTTATGACCAATACGGAGCAAAGGGAAGAAACCGTCGGGGGACCGCTTTTTACCCCAGGACGAGAAAACTGAGTCCGGGGCATTCCCGCTCGCGTTTTCTTGGGACGAGCACCGGAAGTCCTCGAGCTCAGCCCGTTTCCTTCGCTGCAAGTGCATTTCCAGTGGTTTCTGACACCGGACGAGCGTTCGCCACTCGTTGGAAGCTTCGGCCATCTTTTGGACCTTTTTGGGTCGCACCACAGTTCTCCCTCCAACGAGCTCGCTTCCCGACCTATACCTCCGGAAAACGTGTCAGGGAGCATGCCAGGAGTGTGGGTTGAAGTCCTCGGAGCACGAGACCCGAAGATCGAAAGACTTATGACCAATACGGAGCAAAGGGAAGAAACCGTCGGGGGACCGCTTTTTACCCCAGGACGAGAAAACTGAGTCCGGGGCATTCCCGCTCGCGTTTTCTTGGGACGAGCACCGGAAGTCCTCGAGCTCAGCCCGTTTCCTTCGCTGCAAGTGCATTTCCAGTGGTTTCCGACACCGGACGAGCGTTCGCCACTCGTTGGAAGCTTCGGCCATCTTTTGGACCGTTTTGGGTCGCACCACAGTTCTCCCTCCAACGAGCTCGCTTCCCGACCTATACCTCCGGAAAACGTGTCAGAAAGCATGCCAGGAGTGTGGGTTGAAGTCCTCGGAGCACGAGACCCGAAGATCGAAAGACTTATGACCAATACGGAGCAAAGGGAAGAAACCGTCGGGGGACCGCTTTTTACCCCAGGACGAGAAAACTGAGTCCGGGGCATTCCCGCTCGCGTTTTCTTGGGACGAGCACCGGAAGTCCTCGAGCTCAGCCCGTTTCCTTCGCTGCAAGTGCATTTCCAGTGGTTTCCGACACCGGACGAGCGTTCGCCACTCGTTGGAAGCTTCGGCCATCTTTTGGACCGTTTTGGGTCGCACCACAGTTCTCCCTCCAACGAGCTCGCTTCCCGACCTATACCTCCGGAAAACGTGTCAGGGAGCATGCCAGGAGTGTGGGTTGAAGTCCTCGGAGCACGAGACCCGAAGATCGAAAGACTTATGACCAATACGGAACAAAGGGAAGAAACCGTCGGGGGACCGCTTTTTACCCCAGGACGAGAAAACTGAGTCCGGGGCATTCCCGCTCGCGTTTTCTTGGGACGAGCACCGGAAGTCCTCGAGCTCAGCCCGTTTCCTTCGCTGCAAGTGCATTTCCAGTGGTTTCCGACACCGGACGAGCGTTCGCCACTCGTTGGAAGCTTCGGCCATCTTTTGGACCGTTTTGGGTCGCACCACAGTTCTCCCTCCAACGAGCTCGCTTCCCGACCTATACCTCCGGAAAACGTGTCAGGGAGCATGCCAGGAGTGTGGGTTGAAGTCCTCGGAGCACGAGACCCGAAGATCGAAAGACTTATGACCAATACGGAGCAAAGGGAAGAAACCGTCGGGGGACCGCTTTTTACCCCAGGACGAGAAAACTGAGTCCGGGGCATTCCCGCTCGCGTTTTCTTGGGACGAGCACCGGAAGTCCTCGAGCTCAGCCCGTTTCCTTCGCTGCAAGTGCATTTCCAGTGGTTTCTGACACCGGACGAGCGTTCGCCACTCGTTGGAAGCTTCGGCCATCTTTTGGACCGTTTTGGGTCGCACCACAGTTCTCCCTCCAACGACCTCGCTTCCCGACCTATACCTCCGAAAAACGTGTCAGGGAGCATGCCAGGAGTGTGGGTTGAAGTCCTCGGAGCACGAGACCCGAAGATCGAAAGACTTATGACCAATACGGAGCAAAGGGAAGAAACCGTCGGGGGACCGCTTTTTACCCCAGGACGAGAAAACTGAGTCCGGGGCATTCCCGCTCGCGTTTTCTTGGGACGAGCACCGGAAGTCCTCGAGCTCAGCCCGTTTCCTTCGCTGCAAGTGCATTTCCAGTGGTTTCTGACACCGGACGAGCGTTCGCCACTCGTTGGAAGCTTCGGCCATCTTTTGGACCTTTTTGGGTCGCACCACAGTTCTCCCTCCAACGAGCTCGCTTCCCGACCTATACCTCCGGAAAACGTGTCAGGGAGCATGCCAGGAGTGTGGGTTGAAGTCCTCGGAGCACGAGACCCGAAGATCGAAAGACTTATGACCAATACGGAGCAAAGGGAAGAAACCGTCGGGGGACCGCTTTTTACCCCAGGACGAGAAAACTGAGTCCGGGGCATTCCCGCTCGCGTTTTCTTGGGACGAGCACCGGAAGTCCTCGAGCTCAGCCCGTTTCCTTCGCTGCAAGTGCATTTCCAGTGGTTTCCGACACCGGACGAGCGTTCGCCACTCGTTGGAAGCTTCGGCCATCTTTTGGACCGTTTTGGGTCGCACCACAGTTCTCCCTCCAACGAGCTCGCTTCCCGACCTATACCTCCGGAAAACGTGTCAGGGAGCATGCCAGGAGTGTGGGTTGAAGTCCTCGGAGCACGAGACCCGAAGATCGAAAGACTTATGACCAATACGGAGCAAAGGGAAGAAACCGTCGGGGGACCGCTTTTTACCCCAGGACGAGAAAACTGAGTCCGGGGCATTCCCGCTCGCGTTTTCTTGGGACGAGCACCGGAAGTCCTCGAGCTCAGCCCGTTTCCTTCGCTGCAAGTGCATTTCCAGTGGTTTCCGACACCGGACGAGCGTTCGCCACTCGTTGGAAGCTTCGGCCATCTTTTGGACCGTTTTGGGTCGCACCACAGTTCTCCCTCCAACGAGCTCGCTTCCCGACCTATACCTCCGGAAAACGTGTCAGGGAGCATGCCAGGAGTGTGGGTTGAAGTCCTCGGAGCACGAGACCCGAAGATCGAAAGACTTATGACCAATACGGAGCAAAGGGAAGAAACCGTCGGGGGACCGCTTTTTACCCCAGGACGAGAAAACTGAGTCCGGGGCATTCCCGCTCGCGTTTTCTTCGGACGAGCACCGGAAGTCCTCGAGCTCAGCCTGTTTCCTTCGCTGCAAGTGCATTTCCAGTGGTTTCTGACACCGGACGAGCGTTCGCCACTCGTTGGAAGCTTCGGCCATCTTTTGGACCGTTTTGGGTCGCACCACAGTTCTCCCTCCAACGAGCTCGCTTCCCGACCTATACCTCCGGAAAACGTGTCAGGGAGCATGCCAGGAGTGTGGGTTGAAGTCCTCGGAGCACGAGACCCGAAGATCGAAAGACTTATGACCAATACGGAGCAAAGGGAAGAAACCGTCGGGGGACCGCTTTTTACCCCAGGACGAGAAAACTTAGTCCGGGGCATTCCCGCTCGCGTTTTCTTGGGACGAGCACCGGAAGTCCTCGAGCTCAGCCCGTTTCCTTCGCTTCAAGTGCATTTCCAGTGGTTTCCGACACCGGACGAGCGTTCGCCACTCGTTGGAAGCTTCGGCCATCTTTTGGACCGTTTTGGGTCGCACCACAGTTCTCCCTCCAACGAGCTCGCTTCCCGACCTATACCTCCGGAAAACGTGTCAGGGAGCATGCCAGGAGTGTGGGTTGAAGTCCTCGGAGCACGAGACCCGAAGATCGAAAGACTTATGACCAATACGGAGCAAAGGGAAGAAACCGTCGGGGGACCGCTTTTTACCCCAGGACGAGAAAACTGAGTCCGGGGCATTCCCGCTCGCGTTTTCTTGGGACGAGCACCGGAAGTCCTCGAGCTCAGCCCGTTTCCTTCGCTGCAAGTGCATTTCCAGTGGTTTCCGACACCGGACGAGCGTTCGCCACTCGTTGGAAGCTTCGGCCATCTTTTGGACCGTTTTGGGTCGCACCACAGTTCTCCCTTCAACGAGCTCGCTTCCCGACCTATACCTCCGGAAAACGTGTCAGGGAGCATGCCAGGAGTGTGGGTTGAAGTCCTCGGAGCACAAGACCCGAAGATCGAAAGACTTATGACCAATACGGAGCAAAGGGAAGAAACCGTCGGGGGACCGCTTTTTACCCCAGGACGAGAAAACTGAGTCCGGGGCATTCCCGCTCGCGTTTTCTTGGGACGAGCACCGGAAGTCCTCGAGCTCAGCCCGTTTCCTTCGCTGCAAGTGCATTTCCAGTGGTTTCTGACACCGGACGAGCGTTCGCCACTCGTTGGAAGCTTCGGCCATCTTTTGGACCGTTTTGGGTCGCACCACAGTTCTCCCTCCAACGAGCTCGCTTCCCGACCTATACCTCCGGAAAACGTGTCAGGGAGCATGCCAGGAGTGTGGGTTGAAGTCCTCGGAGCACGAGACCCGAAGATCGAAAGACTTATGACCAATACGGAGCAAAGGGAAGAAACCGTCGGGGGACCGCTTTTTACCCCAGGACGAGAAAACTGAGTCCGGGGCATTCCCGCTCGCGTTTTCTTGGGACGAGCACCGGAAGTCCTCGAGCTCAGCCCGTTTCCTTCGCTGCAAGTGCATTTCCAGTGGTTTCCGACACCGGTCGAGCGTTCGCCACTCGTTGGAAGCTTCGGCCATCTTTTGGACCGTTTTGGGTCGCACCACAGTTCTCCCTCCAACGAGCTCGCTTCCCGACCTATACCTCCGGAAAACGTGTCAGGGAGCATGCCAGGAGTGTGGGTTGAAGTCCTCGGAGCACGAGACCCGAAGATCGAAAGACTTATGACCAATACGGAGCAAAGGGAAGAAACCGTCGGGGGACCGCTTTTTACCCCAGGACGAGAAAACTGAGTCCGGGGCATTCCCGCTCGCGTTTTCTTGGGACGAGCACCGGAAGTCGTCGAGCTCAGCCCGTTTCCTTCGCTGCAAGTGCATTTCCAGTGGTTTCTGACACCGGACGAGCGTTCGCCACTCGTTGGAAGCTTCGGCCATCTTTTGGACCGTTTTGGGTCGCACCACAGTTCTCTTTCCAACGAGCTCGCTTCCCGACCTATACCTCCGGAAAACGTGTCAGGGAGCATGCCAGGGGTGTGGGTTGAAGTCCTCGGAGCACGAGACCCGAAGATCGAAAGACTTATGACCAATACGGAGCAAAGGGAAGAAACCGTCGGGGGACCGCTTTTTACCCCAGGACGAGAAAACTGAGTCCGGGGCATTCCCGCTCGCGTTTTCTTGGGACGAGCACCGGAAGTCCTCGAGCTCAGCCCGTTTCCTTCGCTGCAAGTGCATTTCCAGTGGTTTCCGACACCGGTCGAGCGTTCGCCACTCGTTGGAAGCTTCGGCCATCTTTTGGACCGTTTTGGGTCGCACCACAGTTCTCCCTCCAACGAGCTCGCTTCCCGACCTATACCTCCGGAAAACGTGTCAGGGAGCATGCCAGGAGTGTGGGTTGAAGTCCTCGGAGCACGAGACCCGAAGATCGAAAGACTTATGACCAATACGGAGCAAAGGGAAGAAACCGTCGGGGGACCGCTTTTTACCCCAGGACGAGAAAACTGAGTCCGGGGCATTCCCGCTCGCGTTTTCTTGGGACGAGCACCGGAAGTCGTCGAGCTCAGCCCGTTTCCTTCGCTGCAAGTGCATTTCCAGTGGTTTCTGACACCGGACGAGCGTTCGCCACTCGTTGGAAGCTTCGGCCATCTTTTGGACCGTTTTGGGTCGCACCACAGTTCTCTTTCCAACGAGCTCGCTTCCCGACCTATACCTCCGGAAAACGTGTCAGGGAGCATGCCAGGGGTGTGGGTTGAAGTCCTCGGAGCACGAGACCCGAAGATCGAAAGACTTATGACCAATACGGACCAAAGGGAAGAAACCGTCGGGGGACCGCTTTTTACCCCAGGACGAGAAAACTGAGTCCGGGGCATTCCCGCTCGCGTTTTCTTGGGACGAGCACCGGAAGTCCTCGAGCTCAGCCCGTTTCCTTCGCTGCAAGTGCATTTCTAGTGGTTTCTGACACTGGACGAGCGTTCGCCACTCGTTGGAAGCTTCGGCCATCTTTTGGACCGTTTTGGGTCGCACCACAGTTCTCCCTCCAACGAGCTTGCTTCCCGACCTATACCTCCGGAAAACGTGTCAGGGAGCATGCCAGGAGTGTGGGTTGAAGTCCTCGGAGCACGAGACCCGAAGATCGAAAGACTTATGACCAATACGGAGCAAAGGGAAGAAACCGTCGGGGGACCGCTTTTTACCCCAGGACGAGAAAACTGAGTCCGGGGCATTCCCGCTCGCGTTTTCTTGGGACGAGCACCGGAAGTCGTCGAGCTCAGCCCGTTTCCTTCGCTGCAAGTGCATTTCCAGTGGTTTCTGACACCGGACGAGCGTTCGCCACTCGTTGGAAGCTTCGGCCATCTTTTGGACCGTTTTGGGTCGCACCACAGTTCTCCCTCCAACGAGCTCGCTTCCCGACCTATACCTCCGGAAAACGTGTCAGGGAGCATGCCAGGAGTGTGGGTTGAAGTCCTCGGAGCACGAGACCCAAAGATCGAAAGACTTATGACCAATACGGAGCAAAGGGAAGAAACCGTCGGGGGACCGCTTTTTACCTCAGGACGAGAAAACTGAGTCCGGGGCATTCCCGCTCGCGTTTTCTTGGGACGAGCACCGGAAGTCCTCGAGCTCAGCCCGTTTCCTTCGCTGCAAGTGCATTTCCAGTGGTTTCCGACACCGGACGAGCGTTCGCCACTCGTTGGAAGCTTCGGCCATCTTTTGGACCGTTTTGGGTCGCACCACAGTTCTCTTTCCAACGAGCTCGCTTCCCGACCTATACCTCCGGAAAACGTGTCAGGGAGCATGCCAGGAGTGTGGGTTGAAGTCCTCGGAGCACGAGACCCGAAGATCGAAAGACTTATGACCAATACGGAGCAAAGGGAAGAAACCGTCGGGGGACCGCTTTTTACCCCAGGACGAGAAAACTGAGTCCGGGGCATTCCCGCTCGCGTTTTCTTGGGACGAGCACCGGAAGTCCTCGAGCTCAGCCCGTTTCCTTCGCTGCAAGTGCATTTCTAGTGGTTTCTGACACCGGACGAGCGTTCGCCACTCGTTGGAAGCTTCGGCCATCTTTTGGACCGTTTTGGGTCGCACCACAGTTCTCCCTCCAACGAGCTCGCTTCCCGACCTATACCTCCGGAAAACGTGTCAGGGAGCATGCCAGGAGTGTGGGTTGAAGTCCTCGGAGCACGAGACCCGAAGATCGAAAGACTTATGACCAATACGGAGCAAAGGGAAGAAACCGTCGGGGGACCGCTTTTTACCCCAAGACGAGAAAACTGAGTCTGGGGCATTTCCGCTCGCGTTTTCTTGGGACGAGCACCGGAAGTCCTCGAGCTCAGCCCGTTTCCTTCGCTGCAAGTGCATTTTCAGTGGTTTCTGACACCGGACGAGCGTTCGCCACTCGTTGGAAGCTTCGGCTATCTTTTGGACCGTTTTGGGTCGCACCACAGTTCTCCATCCAACGAGCTCGCTTCCCGACCTATACCTCCGAAAAACGTGTCAGGGAGCATGCCAGGAGTGTGGGTTTCAGTCCTCGGAGCACGAGACCCGAAGATCGAAAGACTTATGACCAATACGGAGCAAAGGGAAGAAACCGTCGGGGGACCGCTTTTTACCCCAGGACGAGAAAACTGAGTCCGGGGCATTCCCGCTCGCGTTTTCTTGGGACGAGCACCGGAAGTCCTCGAGCTCAGCCCGTTTCCTTCGCTGCAAGTGCATTTCCAGTGGTTTCTGACACCGGACGAGCGTTCGCCACTCGTTGGAAGCTTCGGCCATCTTTTGGACCGTTTTGGGTCGCACCACAGTTCTCCCTCCAACGAGCTCGCTTCCCGACCTATACCTCCGGAAAACGTGTCAGGGAGCATGCCAGGAGTGTGGGTTGAAGTCCTCGGAGCACGAGACCCGAAGATCGAAAGACTTATGACCAATACGGAGCAAAGGGAAGAAACCGTCGGGGGACCGCTTTTTACCCCAGGACGAGAAAACTGAGTCCGGGGCATTCCCGCTCGCGTTTTCTTGGGACGAGCACCGGAAGTCGTCGAGCTCAGCCCGTTTCCTTCGCTGCAAGTGCATTTCCAGTGGTTTCTGACACCGGACGAGCGTTCGCCACTCGTTGGAAGCTTCGGCCATCTTTTGGACCGTTTTGGGTCGCACCACAGTTCTCTCTCCAACGAGCTCGCTTCCCGACCTATACCTCCGGAAAACGTGTCAGGGAGCATGCCAGGAGTGTGGGTTGAAGTCCTCGGAGCACGAGACCCGAAGATCGAAAGACTTATGACCAATACGGAGCAAAGGGAAGAAACCGTCGGGGGACCGCTTTTTACCTCAGGACGAGAAAACTGAATCCGGGGCATTCCCGCTCGTGTTTTCTTGGGACGAGCACCGGAAGTCCTCGAGCTCAGCCCGTTTCCTTCGCTGCAAGTGCATTTCCAGTGGTTTCCGACACCGGACGAGCGTTCGCCACTCGTTGGAAGCTTCGGCCATCTTTTGGACCGTTTTGGGTCGCACCACAGTTCTCCCTCCAACGAGCTCGCTTCCCGACCTATACCTCCGGAAAATGTGTCAGGGAGCATGCCAGGAGTGTGGGTTGAAGTCCTCGGAGCACGAGACCCGAAGATCGAAAGACTTATGACCAATACGGAGCAAAGGGAAGAAACCGTCGGGGGACCGCTTTTTACCCCAGGACGAGAAAACTGAGTCCAGGGCATTCCCGCTCGCGTTTTCTTGGGACGAGCACCGGAAGTCCTCGAGCTCAGCCCGTTTCCTTCGCTGCAAGTGCATTTCCAGTGGTTTCTGACACCGGACGAGCGTTCGCCACTCGTTGGAAGCTTCGGCCATCTTTTGGACCGTTTTGGGTCGCACCACAGTTCTCCCTCCAACGAGCTCGCTTCCCGACCTATACCTCCGGAAAACGTGTCAGGGAGCATGCCAGGAGTGTGGGTTGAAGTCCTCGGAGCACGAGACCCGAAGATCGAAAGACTTATGACCAATACGGAGCAAAGGGAAGAAACCGTCGGGGGACCGCTTTTTACCCCAGGACGAGAAAACTGAGTCCGGGGCATTCCCGCTCGCGTTTTCTTGGGACGAGCACCGGAAGTCCTCGAGCTCAGCCCGTTTCCTTCGCTGCAAGTGCATTTCCAGTGGTTTCTGACACCGGACGAGCGTTCGCCACTCGTTGGAAGCTTCGGCCATCTTTTGGACCGTTTTGGGTCGCACCACAGTTCTCCCTCCAACGAGCTCGCTTCCCGACCTATACCTCCGGAAAACGTGTCAGGGAGCATGCCAGGAGTGTGGGTTGAAGTCCTCGGAGCACGAGACCCGAAGATCGAAAGACTTATGACCAATACGGAGCAAAGGGAAGAAACCGTCGGGGGACCGCTTTTTACCCCAGGACGAGAAAACTGAGTCCGGGGCATTCCCGCTCGCGTTTTCTTGGGACGAGCACCGGAAGTCCTCGAGCTCAGCCCGTTTCCTTCGCTGCAAGTGCATTTCCAGTGGTTTCCGACACCGGACGAGCGTTCGCCACTCGTTGGAAGCTTCGGCCATCTTTTGGACCGTTTTGGGTCGCACCACAGTTCTCCCTCCAACGAGCTCGCTTCCCGACCTATACCTCCGGAAAACGTGTCAGGGAGCATGCCAGGAGTGTGGGTTGAAGTCCTCGGAGCACGAGACCCGAAGATCGAAAGACTTATGACCAATACGGAGCAAAGGGAAGAAACCGTCGGGGGACCGCTTTTTACCCCAGGACGAGAAAACTGAGTCCGGGGCATTCCCGCTCGCGTTTTCTTGGGACGAGCACCGGAAGTCCTCGAGCTCAGCCCGTTTCCTTCGCTGCAAGTGCATTTCCAGTGGTTTCTGACACCGGACGAGCGTTCGCCACTCGTTGGAAGCTTCGGCCATCTTTTGGACCGTTTTGGGTCGCACCACAGTTCTCCCTCCAACGAGCTCGCTTCCCGACCTATACCTCCGGAAAACGTGTCAGGGAGCATGCCAGGAGTGTGGGTTGAAGTCCTCGGAGCACGAGACCCGAAGATCGAAAGACTTATGACCAATACGGAGCAAAGGGAAGAAACCGTCGGGGGACCGCTTTTTACCCCAGGACGAGAAAACTGAGTCCGGGGCATTCCCGCTCGCGTTTTCTTGGGACGAGCACCGGAAGTCCTCGAGCTCAGCCCGTTTCCTTCGCTGCAAGTGCCTTTCCAGTGGTTTCCGACACCGGACGAGCGTTCGCCACTCGTTGGAAGCTTCGGCCATCTTTTGGACCGTTTTGGGTCGCACCACAGTTCTCCCTCCAACGAGCTCGCTTCCCGACCTATACCTCCGGAAAACGTGTCAGGGAGCATGCCAGGAGTGTGGGTTGAAGTCCTCGGAGCACGAGACCCGAAGATCGAAAGACTTATGACCAATACGGAGCAAAGGGAAGAAACCGTCGGGGGACCGCTTTTTACCCCAGGACGAGAAAACTGAGTCCGGGGCATTCCCGCTCGCGTTTTCTTGGGACGAGCACCGGAAGTCCTCGAGCTCAGCCCGTTTCCTTCGCTGCAAGTGCATTTCCAGTGGTTTCCGACACCGGACGAGCGTTCGCCACTCGTTGGAAGCTTCGGCCATCTTTTGGACCGTTTTGGGTCGCACCACAGTTCTCCCTCCAACGAGCTCGCTTCCCGACCTATACCTCCGGAAAACGTGTCAGGGAGCATGCCAGGAGTGCGGGTTGAAGTCCTTGGAGCACGAGACCCGAAGATCGAAAGACTTATGACCAATACGGAGCAAAGGGAAGAAACCGTCGGGGGACCGCTTTTTACCCCAGGACGAGAAAACTGAGTCCGGGGCATTCCCGCTCGCGTTTTCTTGGGACGAGCACCGGAAGTCCTCGAGCTCAGCCCGTTTCCTTCGCTGCAAGTGCATTTCCAGTGGTTTCCGACACCGGACGAGCGTTCGCCACTCGTTGGAAGCTTCGGCCATCTTTTGGACCGTTTTGGGTCGCACCACAGTTCTCCCTCCAACGAGCTCGCTTCCCGACCTATACCTCCGGAAAACGTGTCAGGGAGCATGCCAGGAGTGTGGGTTGAAGTCCTCGGAGCACGAGACCCGAAGATCGAAAGACTTATGACCAATAAGGAGCAAAGGGAAGAAACCGTCGGGGGACCGCTTTTTACCCCAGGACGAGAAAACTGAGTCCGGGGCATTCCCGCTTGCGTTTTCTTGAGACGAGCACCGGAAGTCCTCGAGCTCAGCCCGTTTCCTTCGCTGCAAGTGCATTTCCAGTGGTTTCTGACACCGGACGAGCGTTCGCCACTCGTTGGAAGCTTCGGCCATCTTTTGGACCGTTTTGGGTCGCACCACAGTTCTCCCTCCAACGAGCTCGCTTCCCGACCTATACCTCCGGAAAACGTGTCAGGGAGCATGCCAGGAGTGTGGGTTGAAGTCCTCGGAGCACGAGACCCGAAGATCGAAAGACTTATGACCAATACGGAGCAAAGGGAAGAAACCGTCGGGGGACCGCTTTTTACCCCAGGACGAGAAAACTGAGTCCGGGGCATTCCCGCTCGCGTTTTCTTCGGACGAGCACCGGAAGTCCTCGAGCTCAGCCTGTTTCCTTCGCTGCAAGTGCATTTCCAGTGGTTTCTGACACCGGACGAGCGTTCGCCACTCGTTGGAAGCTTCGGCCATCTTTTGGACCGTTTTGGGTCGCACCACAGTTCTCCCTCCAACGAGCTCGCTTCCCGACCTATACCTCCGGAAAACGTGTCAGGGAGCATGCCAGGAGTGTGGGTTGAAGTCCTCGGAGCACGAGACCCGAAGATCGAAAGACTTATGACCAATACGGAGCAAAGGGAAGAAACCGTCGGGGGACCGCTTTTTACCCCAGGACGAGAAAACTTAGTCCGGGGCATTCCCGCTCGCGTTTTCTTGGGACGAGCACCGGAAGTCCTCGAGCTCAGCCCGTTTCCTTCGCTTCAAGTGCATTTCCAGTGGTTTCCGACACCGGACGAGCGTTCGCCACTCGTTGGAAGCTTCGGCCATCTTTTGGACCGTTTTGGGTCGCACCACAGTTCTCCCTCCAACGAGCTCGCTTCCCGACCTATACCTCCGGAAAACGTGTCAGGGAGCATGCCAGGAGTGTGGGTTGAAGTCCTCGGAGCACGAGACCCGAAGATCGAAAGACTTATGACCAATACGGAGCAAAGGGAAGAAACCGTCGGGGGACCGCTTTTTACCCCAGGACGAGAAAACTGAGTCCGGGGCATTCCCGCTCGCGTTTTCTTGGGACGAGCACCGGAAGTCCTCGAGCTCAGCCCGTTTCCTTCGCTGCAAGTGCATTTCCAGTGGTTTCCGACACCGGACGAGCGTTCGCCACTCGTTGGAAGCTTCGGCCATCTTTTGGACCGTTTTGGGTCGCACCACAGTTCTCCCTTCAACGAGCTCGCTTCCCGACCTATACCTCCGGAAAACGTGTCAGGGAGCATGCCAGGAGTGTGGGTTGAAGTCCTCGGAGCACGAGACCCGAAGATCGAAAGACTTATGACCAATACGGAGCAAAGGGAAGAAACCGTCGGGGGACCGCTTTTTACCCCAGGACGAGAAAACTGAGTCCGGGGCATTCCCGCTCGCGTTTTCTTGGGACGAGCACCGGAAGTCCTCGAGCTCAGCCCGTTTCCTTCGCTGCAAGTGCATTTCCAGTGGTTTCTGACACCGGACGAGCGTTCGCCACTCGTTGGAAGCTTCGGCCATCTTTTGGACCGTTTTGGGTCGCACCACAGTTCTCCCTCCAACGAGCTCGCTTCCCGACCTATACCTCCGGAAAACGTGTCAGGGAGCATGCCAGGAGTGTGGGTTGAAGTCCTCGGAGCACGAGACCCGAAGATCGAAAGACTTATGACCAATACGGAGCAAAGGGAAGAAACCGTCGGGGGACCGCTTTTTACCCCAGGACGAGAAAACTGAGTCCGGGGCATTCCCGCTCGCGTTTTCTTGGGACGAGCACCGGAAGTCCTCGAGCTCAGCCCGTTTCCTTCGCTGCAAGTGCATTTCCAGTGGTTTCTGACACCGGACGAGCGTTCGCCACTCGTTGGAAGCTTCGGCCATCTTTTGGACCGTTTTGGGTCGCACCACAGTTCTCCCTCCAACGAGCTCGCTTCCCGACCTATACCTCCGGAAAACGTGTCAGGGAGCATGCCAGGAGTGTGGGTTGAAGTCCTCGGAGCACGAGACCCGAAGATCGAAAGACTTATGACCAATACGGAGCAAAGGGAAGAAACCGTCGGGGGACCGCTTTTTACCCCAGGACGAGAAAACTTAGTCCGGGGCATTCCCGCTCGCGTTTTCTTGGGACGAGCACCGGAAGTCCTCGAGCTCAGCCCGTTTCCTTCGCTGCAAGTGCATTTCCAGTGGTTTCCGACACCGGACGAGCGTTCGCCACTCGTTGGAAGCTTCGGCCATCTTTTGGACCGTTTTGGGTCGCACCACAGTTCTCCCTCCAACGAGCTCGCTTCCCGACCTATACCTCCGGAAAACGTGTCAGGGAGCATGCCAGGAGTGTGGGTTGAAGTCCTCGGAGCACGAGACCCGAAGATCGAAAGACTTATGACCAATACGGAGCAAAGGGAAGAAACCGTCGGGGGACCGCTTTTTACCCCAGGACGAGAAAACTGAGTCCGGGGCATTCCCGCTCGCGTTTTCTTGGGACGAGCACCGGAAGTCCTCGAGCTCAGCCCGTTTCCTTCGCTGCAAGTGCATTTCCAATGGTTTCTGACACCGGACGAGCGTTCGCCACTCGTTGGAAGCTTCGGCCATCTTTTGGACCGTTTTGGGTCGCACCACAGTTCTCCCTCCAACGAGCTCGCTTCCCGACCTATACCTCCGGAAAACGTGTCAGGGAGCATGCCAGGAGTGTGGGTTGAAGTCCTCGGAGCACGAGACCCGAAGATCGAAAGACTTATGACCAATACGGAGCAAAGGGAAGAAACCGTCGGGGGACCGCTTTTTACCCCAGGACGAGAAAACTGAGTCCGGGGCATTCCCGCTCGCGTTTTCTTGGGACGAGCACCGGAAGTCCTCGAGCTCAGCCCGTTTCCTTCGCTGCAAGTGCATTTCCAGTGGTTTCTGACACCGGACGAGCGTTCGCCACTCGTTGGAAGCTTCGGCCATCTTTTGGACCGTTTTGGGTCGCACCACAGTTCTCCCTCCAACGAGCTCGCTTCCCGACCTATACCTCCGGAAAACGTGTCAGGGAGCATGCCAGGAGTGTGGGTTGAAGTCCTCGGAGCACGAGACCCGAAGATCGAAAGACTTATGACCAATACGGAGCAAAGGGAAGAAACCGTCGGGGGACCGCTTTTTACCCCAGGACGAGAAAACTTAGTCCGGGGCATTCCCGCTCGCGTTTTCTTGGGACGAGCACCGGAAGTCCTCGAGCTCAGCCCGTTTCCTTCGCTGCAAGTGCATTTCCAGTGGTTTCCGACACCGGACGAGCGTTCGCCACTCGTTGGAAGCTTCGGCCATCTTTTGGACCGTTTTGGGTCGCACCACAGTTCTCCCTCCAACGAGCTCGCTTCCCGACCTATACCTCCGGAAAACGTGTCAGGGAGCATGCCAGGAGTGTGGGTTGAAGTCCTCGGAGCACGAGACCCGAAGATCGAAAGACTTATGACCAATACGGAGCAAAGGGAAGAAACCGTCGGGGGACCGCTTTTTACCCCAGGACGAGAAAACTGAGTCCGGG
The DNA here is from genome assembly GCF_025177605.1 of Cucumis melo. Taxonomy (NCBI): domain Eukaryota; kingdom Viridiplantae; phylum Streptophyta; class Magnoliopsida; order Cucurbitales; family Cucurbitaceae; genus Cucumis; species Cucumis melo. Next base: position 191,961 of record NW_026123854.1, read on the forward strand.
GCATTCCCGCTCGCGTTTTCTTGGGACGAGCACCGGAAGTCCTCGAGCTCAGCCCGTTTCCTTCGCTGCAAGTGCATTTCCAATGGTTTCTGACACCGGACGAGCGTTCGCCACTCGTTGGAAGCTTCGGCCATCTTTTGGACCGTTTTGGGTCGCACCACAGTTCTCCCTCCAACGAGCTCGCTTCCCGACCTATACCTCCGGAAAACGTGTCAGGGAGCATGCCAGGAGTGTGGGTTGAAGTCCTCGGAGCACGAGACCCGAAGATCGAAAGACTTATGACCAATACGGAGCAAAGGGAAGAAACCGTCGGGGGACCGCTTTTTACCCCAGGACGAGAAAACTGAGTCCGGGGCATTCCCGCTCGCGTTTTCTTGGGACGAGCACCGGAAGTCCTCGAGCTCAGCCCGTTTCCTTCGCTGCAAGTGCATTTCCAGTGGTTTCCGACACCGGACGAGCGTTCGCCACTCGTTGGAAGCTTCGGCCATCTTTTGGACCGTTTTGGGTCGCACCACAGTTCTCCCTCCAACGAGCTCGCTTCCCGACCTATACCTCCGGAAAACGTGTCAGGGAGCATGCCAGGAGTGTGGGTTGAAGTCCTCGGAGCACGAGACCCGAAGATCGAAAGACTTATGACCAATACGGAGCAAAGGGAAGAAACCGTCGGGGGACCGCTTTTTACCCCAGGACGAGAAAACTGAGTCCGGGGCATTCCCGCTCGCGTTTTCTTGGGACGAGCACCGGAAGTCCTCGAGCTCAGCCCGTTTCCTTCGCTGCAAGTGCATTTCCAGTGGTTTCTGACACCGGACGAGCGTTCGCCACTCGTTGGAAGCTTCGGCCATCTTTTGGACCGTTTTGGGTCGCACCACAGTTCTCCCTCCAACGAGCTCGCTTCCCGACCTATACCTCCGGAAAACGTGTCAGGGAGCATGCCAGGAGTGTGGGTTGAAGTCCTCGGAGCACGAGACCCGAAGATCGAAAGACTTATGACCAATACGGAGCAAAGGGAAGAAACCGTCGGGGGACCGCTTTTTACCCCAGGACGAGAAAACTGAGTCCGGGGCATTCCCGCTCGCGTTTTCTTGGGACGAGCACCGGAAGTCCTCGAGCTCAGCCCGTTTCCTTCGCTGCAAGTGCATTTCCAGTGGTTTCCGACACCGGACGAGCAGTCGCCACTCGTTGGAAGCTTCGGCCATCTTTTGGACCGTTTTGGGTCGCACCACAGTTCTCCCTCCAACGAGCTCGCTTCCCGACCTATACCTCCAGAAAACGTGTCAGGGAGCATGCCAGGAGTGTGGGTTGAAGTCCTCGGAGCACGAGACCCGAAGATCGAAAGACTTATGACCAATACGGAGCAAAGGGAAGAAACCGTCGGGGGACCGCTTTTTACCCCAGGACGAGAAAACTGAGTCCGGGGCATTCCCGCTCGCGTTTTCTTGGGACGAGCACCGGAAGTCCTCGAGCTCAGCCCGTTTCCTTCGCTGCAAGTGCATTTCCAGTGGTTTCTGACACCGGACGAGCGTTCGCCACTCGTTGGAAGCTTCGGCCATCTTTTGGACCGTTTTGGGTCGCACCACAGTTCTCCCTCCAACGAGCTCGCTTCCCGACCTATACCTCCGGAAAACGTGTCAGGGAGCATGCCAGGAGTGTGGGTTGAAGTCCTCGGAGCACGAGACCCGAAGATCGAAAGACTTATGACCAATACGGAGGAAAGGGAAGAAACCGTCGGGGGACCGCTTTTTACCCCAGGACGAGAAAACTGAGTCCGGGGCATTCCCGCTCGCGTTTTCTTGGGACGAGCACCGGAAGTCGTCGAGCTCAGCCCGTTTCCTTCGCTGCAAGTGCATTTCCAGTGGTTTCTGACACCGGACGAGCGTTCGCCACTCGTTGGAAGCTTCGGCCATCTTTTGGACCGTTTTGGGTCGCACCACAGTTCTCCCTCCAACGAGCTCGCTTCCCGACCTATACCTCCGGAAAACGTGTCAGGGAGCATGCCAGGAGTGTGGGTTGAAGTCCTCGGAGCACGAGACCCGAAGATCGAAAGACTTATGACCAATACGGAGCAAAGGGAAGAAACCGTCGGGGGACCGCTTTTTACCCCAGGACGAGAAAACTGAGTCCAGGGCATTCCCGCTCGCGTTTTCTTGGGACGAGCACCGGAAGTCCTCGAGCTCAGCCCGTTTCCTTCGCTGCAAGTGCATTTCCAGTGGTTTCCGACACCGGACGAGCGTTCGCCACTCGTTGGAAGCTTCGGCCATCTTTTGGACCGTTTTGGGTCGCACCACAGTTCTCCCTCCAACGAGCTCGCTTCCCGACCTATACCTCCGGAAAACGTGTCAGGGAGCATGCCAGGAGTGTGGGTTGAAGTCCTCGGAGCACGAGACCCGAAGATCGAAAGACTTATGACCAATACGGAGCAAAGGGAAGAAACCGTCGGGGGACCGCTTTTTACCCCAGGACGAGAAAACTGAGTCCGGGGCATTCCCGCTCGCGTTTTCTTGGGACGAGCATCGGAAGTCCTCGAGCTCAGCACGTTTCCTTCGCTGCAAGTGCATTTCCAGTGGTTTCTGACACCGGACGAGCGTTCGCCACTCGTTGGAAGCTTCGGCCATCTTTTGGACCGTTTTGGGTCGCACCACAGTTCTCCCTCCAACGAGCTCGCTTCCCGACCTATACCTCCGGAAAACGTGTCAGGGAGCATGCCAAGAGTGTGGGTTGAAGTCCTCGGAGCACGAGACCCGAAGATCGAAAGACTTATGACCAATACGGAGCAAAGGGAAGAAACCGTCGGGGGACCGCTTTTTACCCCAGGACGAGAAAACTGAGTCCGGGGCATTCCCGCTCGCGTTTTCTTGGGACGAGCACCGGAAGTCCTCGAGCTCAGCCCGTTTCCTTCGCTGCAAGTGCATTTCCAGTGGTTTCCGACACCGGACGAGCGTTCGCCACTCGTTGGAAGCTTCGGCCATCTTTTGGACCGTTTTGGGTCGCACCACAGTTCTCCCTCCAACGAGCTCGCTTCCCGACCTATACCTCCGGAAAACGTGTCAGGGAGCATGCCAGGAGTGTGGGTTGAAGTCCTCGGAGCACGAGACCCGAAGATCGAAAGACTTATGACCAATACGGAGCAAAGGGAAGAAACCGTCGGGGGACCGCTTTTTACCCCAGGACGAGAAAACTGAGTCCGGGGCATTCCCGCTCGCGTTTTCTTGGGACGAGCACCGGAAGTCCTCGAGCTCAGCCCGTTTCCTTCGCTGCAAGTGCATTTCCAGTGGTTTCCGACACCGGACGAGCGTTCGCCACTCGTTGGAAGCTTCGGCCATTTTTTGGACCGTTTTGGGTCGCACCACAGTTCTCCCTCCAACGAGCTCGCTTCCCGACCTATACCTCCGGAAAACGTGTCAGGGAGCATGCCAGGAGTGTGGGTTGAAGTCCTCGGAGCACGAGACCCGAAGATCGAAAGACTTATGACCAATACGGAGCAAAGGGAAGAAACCGTCGGGGGACCGCTTTTTACCCCAGGACGAGAAAACTGAGTCCGGGGCATTCCCGCTCGCGTTTTCTTGGGACGAGCATCAGAAGTCCTCGAGCTCAGCACGTTTCCTTCGCTGCAAGTGCATTTCCAGTGGTTTCTGACACCGGACGAGCGTTCGCCACTCGTTGGAAGCTTCGGCCATCTTTTGGACCGTTTTGGGTCGCACCACAGTTCTCCCTCCAACGAGCTCGCTTCCCGACCTATACCTCCGGAAAACGTGTCAGGGAGCATGCCAGGAGTGTGGGTTGAAGTCCTCGGAGCACGAGACCCGAAGATCGAAAGACTTATGACCAATACGGAGCAAAGGGAAGAAACCGTCGGGGGACCGCTTTTTACCCCAGGACGAGAAAACTGAGTCCGGGGCATTCCCGCTCGCGTTTTCTTGGGACGAGCACCGGAAGTCCTCGAGCTCAGCCCGTTTCCTTCGCTGCAAGTGCATTTCCAGTGGTTTCCGACACCGGACGAGCGTTCGCCACTCGTTGGAAGCTTCGGCCATCTTTTGGACCGTTTTGGGTCGCACCACAGTTCTCCCTCCAACGAGCTCGCTTCCCGACCTATACCTCCGGAAAACGTGTCAGGGAGCATGCCAGGAGTGTGGGTTGAAGTCCTCGGAGCACGAGACCCGAAGATCGAAAGACTTATGACCAATACGGAGCAAAGGGAAGAAACCGTCGGGGGACCGCTTTTTACCCCAGGACGAGAAAACTGAGTCCGGGGCATTCCCGCTCGCGTTTTCTTGGGACGAGCACCGGAAGTCCTCGAGCTCAGCCCGTTTCCTTCGCTGCAAGTGCATTTCCAGTTGTTTCCGACACCGGACGAGCGTTCGCCACTCGTTGGAAGCTTCGGCCATCTTTTGGACCGTTTTGGGTCGCACCACAGTTCTCCCTCCAACGAGCTCGCTTCCCGACCTATACCTCCGGAAAACGTGTCAGGGAGCATGCCAGGAGTGTGGGTTGAAGTCCTCGGAGCACGAGACCCGAAGATCGAAAGACTTATGACCAATACGGAGCAAAGGGAAGAAACCGTCGGGGGACCGCTTTTTACCCCAGGACGAGAAAACTGAGTCCGGGGCATTCCCGCTCGCGTTTTCTTGGGACGAGCATCGGAAGTCCTCGAGCTCAGCCCGTTTCCTTCGCTGCAAGTGCATTTCCAGTGGTTTCTGACACCGGACGAGCGTTCGCCACTCGTTGGAAGCTTCGGCCATCTTTTGGACCGTTTTGGGTCGCACCACAGTTCTCCCTCCAACGAGCTCGCTTCCCGACCTATACCTCCGGAAAACGTGTCAGGGAGCATGCCAGGAGTGTGGGTTGAAGTCCTCGGAGCACGAGACCCGAAGATCGAAAGACTTATGACCAATACGGAGCAAAGGGAAGAAACCGTCGGGGGACCGCTTTTTACCCCAGGACGAGAAAACTGAGTCCGGGGCATTCCCGCTCGCGTTTTCTTGGGACGAGCACCGGAAGTCCTCGAGCTCAGCCCGTTTCCTTCGCTGCAAGTGCATTTCCAGTGGTTTCTGACACCGGACGAGCGTTCGCCACTCGTTGGAAGCTTCGGCCATCTTTTGGACCGTTTTGGGTCGCACCACAGTTCTCCCTCCAACGAGCTCGCTTCCCGACCTATACCTCCGGAAAACGTGTCAGGGAGCATGCCAGGAGTGTGGGTTGAAGTCCTCGGAGCACGAGACCCGAAGATCGAAAGACTTATCACCAATACGGAGCAAAGGGAAGAAACCGTCGGGGGACCGCTTTTTACCCCAGGACGAGAAAACTGAGTCCGGGGCATTCCCGCTCGCGTTTTCTTGGGACGAGCATCGGAAGTCGTCGAGCTCAGCCCGTTTCCTTCGCTGCAAGTGCATTTCCAGTGGTTTCTGACACCGGACGAGCGTTCGCCACTCGTTGGAAGCTTCGGCCATCTTTTGGACCGTTTTGGGTCGCACCACAGTTCTCCCTCCAACGAGCTTGCTTCCCGACCTATACCTCCGGAAAACGTGTCAGGGAGCATGCCAGGAGTGTGGGTTGAAGTCCTCGGAGCACGAGACCCGAAGATCGAAAGACTTATGACCAATACGGAGCAAAGGGAAGAAACCGTCGGGGGACCGCTTTTTACCCCAGGACGAGAAAACTGAGTCCGGGGCATTCCCGCTCGCGTTTTCTTGGGACGAGCACCGGAAGTCCTCGAGCTCAGCCCGTTTCCTTCGCTGCAAGTGCATTTCCAGTGGTTTCCGACACCGGACGAGCGTTCGCCACTCGTTGGAAGCTTCGGCCATCTTTTGGACCGTTTTGGGTCGCACCACAGTTCTCCCTCCAACGAGCTCGCTTCCCGACCTATACCTCCGGAAAACGTGTCAGGGAGCATGCCAGGAGTGTGGGTTGAAGTCCTCGGAGCACGAGACCCGAAGATCGAAAGACTTATAACCAATACGAAGCAAAGGGAAGAAACCGTCGGGGGACCGCTTTTTACCCCAGGACGAGAAAACTGAGTCCGGGGCATTCCCGCTCGCGTTTTCTTGGGACGAGCACCGGAAGTCCTCGAGCTCAGCCCGTTTCCTTCGCTGCAAGTGCATTTCCAGTGGTTTCCGACACCGGACGAGCGTTCGCCACTCGTTGGAAGCTTCGGCCATCTTTTGGACCGTTTTGGGTCGCACCACAGTTCTCCCTCCAACGAGCTCGCTTCCCGACCTATACCTCCGGAAAACGTGTCAGGGAGCATGCCAGGAGTGTGGGTTGAAGTCCTCGGAGCACGAGACCCGAAGATCGAAAGACTTATGACCAATACGAAGCAAAGGGAAGAAACCGTCGGGGGACCGCTTTTTACCCCAGGACGAGAAAACTGAGTCCGGGGCATTCCCGCTCGCGTTTTCTTGGGACGAGCACCGGAAGTCGTCGAGCTCAGCCCGTTTCCTTCGCTGCAAGTGCATTTCCAGTGGTTTCTGACACCGGACGAGCGTTCGCCACTCGTTGGAAGCTTCGGCCATCTTTTGGACCGTTTTGGGTCGCACCACAGTTCTCCCTCCAACGAGCTCGCTTCCCGACCTATACCTCCGGAAAACGTGTCAGGGAGCATGCCAGGAGTGTGGGTTGAAGTCCTCGGAGCACGAGACCCGAAGATCGAAAGACTTATGACCAATAAGGAGCAAAGGGAAGAAACCGTCGGGGGACCGCTTTTTACCCCAGGACGAGAAAACTGAGTCCGGGGCATTCCCGCTCGCGTTTTCTTGGGACGAGCACCGGAAGTCGTCGAGCTCAGCCCGTTTCCTTCGCTGCAAGTGCATTTCCAGTGGTTTCCGACACCGGACGAGCGTTCGCCACTCGTTGGAAGCTTCGGCCATCTTTTGGACCGTTTTGGGTCGCACCACAGTTCTCCCTCCAACGAGCTCGCTTCCCGACCTATACCTCCGGAAAACGTGTCAGGGAGCATGTCAGGAGTGTGGGTTGAAGTCCTCGGAGCACGAGACCCGAAGATCGAAAGACTTATGACCAATACGGAGCAAAGGGAAGAAACCGTCGGGGGACCGCTTTTTACCCCAGGACGAGAAAACTGAGTCCGGGGCATTCTCGCTCGCGTTTTCTTGGGACGAGCACCGGAAGTCCTCGAGCTCAGCCCGTTTCCTTCGCTGCAAGTGCATTTCCAGTGGTTTCCGACACCGGACGAGCGTTCGCCACTCAATGGAAGCTTCGGCCATCTTTTGGACCGTTTTGGGTCGCACCACAGTTCTCCCTCCAACGAGCTCGCTTCCCGACCTATACCTCCGGAAAACGTGTCAGGGAGCATGCCAGGAGTGTGGGTTGAAGTCCTCGGAGCACGAGACCCGAAGATCGAAAGACTTATGACCAATACGGAGCAAAGGGAAGAAACCGTCGGGGGACCGCTTTTTACCCCAGGACGAGAAAACTGAGTCCGGGGCATTCCCGCTCGCGTTTTCTTGGGACGAGCACCGGAAGTCGTCGAGCTCAGCCCGTTTCCTTCGCTGCAAGTGCATTTCCAGTGGTTTCCGACACCGGACGAGCGTTCGCCACTCGTTGGAAGCTTCGGCCATCTTTTGGACCGTTTTGGGTCGCACCACAGTTCTCCCTCCAACGAGCTCGCTTCCCGACCTATACCTCCGGAAAACGTGTCAGGGAGCATGCCAGGAGTGTGGGTTGAAGTCCTCGGAGCACGAGACCCGAAGATCGAAAGACTTATGACCAATACGGAGCAAAGGGAAGAAACCGTCGGGGGACCGCTTTTTACCCCAGGACGAGAAAACTGAGTCCGGGGCATTCCCGCTCGCGTTTTCTTGGGACGAGCACCGGAAGTCGTCGAGCTCAGCCCGTTTCCTTCGCTGCAAGTGCATTTCCAGTGGTTTTTGACACCGGACGAGCGTTCGCCACTCGTTGGAAGCTTCGGCCATCTTTTGGACCGTTTTGGGTCGCACCACAGTTCTCCCTCCAACGAGCTCGCTTCCCGACCTATACCTCCGGAAAACGTGTCAGGGAGCATGCCAGGAGTGTGGGTTGAAGTCCTCGGAGCACGAGACCCGAAGATCGAAAGACTTATGACCAATAAGGAGCAAAGGGAAGAAACCGTCGGGGGACCGCTTTTTACCCCAGGACGAGAAAACTGAGTCCGGGGCATTCCCGCTCGCGTTTTCTTGGGACGAGCACCGGAAGTCGTCGAGCTCAGCCCGTTTCCTTCGCTGCAAGTGCATTTCCAGTGGTTTCCGACACCGGACGAGCGTTCGCCACTCGTTGGAAGCTTCGGCCATCTTTTGGACCGTTTTGGGTCGCACCACAGTTCTCCCTCCAACGAGCTCGCTTCCTGACCTATACCTCCGGAAAACGTGTCAGGGAGCATGTCAGGAGTGTGGGTTGAAGTCCTCGGAGCACGAGACCCGAAGATCGAAAGACTTATGACCAATACGGAGCAAAGGGAAGAAACCGTCGGGGGACCGCTTTTTACCCCAGGACGAGAAAACTGAGTCCGGGGCATTCTCGCTCGCGTTTTCTTGGGACGAGCACCGGAAGTCCTCGAGCTCAGCCCGTTTCCTTCGCTGCAAGTGCATTTCCAGTGGTTTCCGACACCGGACGAGCGTTCGCCACTCGTTTGAAGCTTCGGCCATCTTTTGGACCGTTTTGGGTCGCACCACAGTTCTCCCTCCAACGAGCTCGCTTCCCGACCTATACCTCCGGAAAACGTGTCAGGGAGCATGCCAGGAGTGTGGGTTGAAGTCCTCGGAGCACGAGACCCGAAGATCGAAAGACTTATGACCAATACGGAGCAAAGGGAAGAAACCGTCGGGGGACCGCTTTTTACCCCAGGACGAGAAAACTGAGTCCGGGGCATTCCCGCTCGCGTTTTCTTGGGACGAGCACCGGAAGTCCTCGAGCTCAGCCCGTTTCCTTCGCTGCAAGTGCATTTCCAGTGGTTTCCGACACCGGACGAGCGTTCGCCACTCGTTGGAAGCTTCGGCCATCTTTTGGACCGTTTTGGGTCGCACCACAGTTCTCCCTCCAACGAGCTCGCTTCCCGACCTATACCTCCGGAAAACGTGTCAGGGAGCATGCCAGGAGTGTGGGTTGAAGTCCTCGGAGCACGAGACCCGAAGATCGAAAGACTTATGACCAATACGGAGCAAAGGGAAGAAACCGTCGGGGGACCGCTTTTTACCCCAGGACGAGAAAACTGAGTCCGGGGCATTCCCGCTCGCGTTTTCTTGGGACGAGCACCGGAAGTCCTCGAGCTCAGCCCGTTTCCTTCGCTGCAAGTGCATTTCCAGTGGTTTCCGACACCGGACGAGCGTTCGCCACTCGTTGGAAGCTTCGGCCATCTTTTGGACCGTTTTGGGTCGCACCACAGTTCTCCCTCCAACGAGCTCGCTTCCCGACCTATACCTCCGGAAAACGTGTCAGGGAGCATGCCAGGAGTGTGGGTTGAAGTCCTCGGAGCACGAGACCCGAAGATCGAAAGACTTATGACCAATACGGAGCAAAGGGAAGAAACCGTCGGGGGACCGCTTTTTACCCCAGGACGAGAAAACTGAGTCCGGGGCATTCCCGCTCGCGTTTTCTTGGCACGAGCACCGGAAGTCCTCGAGCTCAGCCCGTTTCCTTCGCTGCAAGTGCATTTCCAGTGGTTTCTGACACCGGACGAGCGTTCGCCACTCGTTGGAAGCTTCGGCCATCTTTTGGACCGTTTTGGGTCGCACCACAGTTCTCCCTCCAACGAGCTCGCTTCCCGACCTATACCTCCGGAAAACGTGTCAGGGAGCATGCCAGGAGTGTGGGTTGAAGTCCTCGGAGCACGAGACCCGAAGATCGAAAGACTTATGACCAATACGGAGCAAAGGGAAGAAACCGTCGGGGGACCGCTTTTTACCCCAGGACGAGAAAACTGAGTCCGGGGCATTCCCGCTCGCGTTTTCTTGGGACGAGCACCGGAAGTCCTCGAGCTCAGCCCGTTTCCTTCGCTGCAAGTGCATTTCCAGTGGTTTCTGACACCGGACGAGCGTTCGCCACTCGTTGGAAGCTTCGGCCATCTTTTGGACCGTTTTGGGTCGCACCACAGTTCTCCCTCCAACGAGCTCGCTTCCCGACCTATACCTCCGGAAAACGTGTCAGGGAGCATGCCAGGAGTGTGGGTTGAAGTCCTCGGAGCACGAGACCCGAAGATCGAAAGACTTATGACCAATACGGAGCAAAGGGAAGAAACCGTCGGGGGACCGCTTTTTACCCCAGGACGAGAAAACTGAGTCCGGGGCATTCCCGCTCGCGTTTTCTTGGGACGAGCACCGGAAGTCCTCGAGCTCAGCCCGTTTCCTTCGCTGCAAGTGCATTTCCAGTGGTTTCTGACACCGGACGAGCGTTCGCCACTCGTTGGAAGCTTCGGCCATCTTTTGGACCGTTTTGGGTCGCACCACAGTTCTCCCTCCAACGAGCTCGCTTCCCGACCTATACCTCCGGAAAACGTGTCAGGGAGCATGCCAGGAGTGTGGGTTGAAGTCCTCGGAGCACGAGACCCGAAGATCGAAAGACTTATGACCAATACGGAGCAAAGGGAAGAAACCGTCGGGGGACCGCTTTTTACCCCAGGACGAGAAAACTGAGTCCGGGGCATTCCCGCTCGCATTTTCTTGGGACGAGCACCGGAAGTCCTCGAGCTCAGCCCGTTTCCTTCGCTGCAAGTGCATTTCCAGTGGTTTCTGACACCGGACGAGCGTTCGCCACTCGTTGGAAGCTTCGGCCATCTTTTGGACCGTTTTGGGTCGCACCACAGTTCTCCCTCCAACGAGCTCGCTTCCCGACCTATACCTCCGGAAAACGTGTCAGGGAGCATGCCAGGAGTGTGGGTTGAAGTCCTCGGAGCACGAGACCCGAAGATCGAAAGACTTATGACCAATACGGAGCAAAGGGAAGAAACCGTCGGGGGTGTTTTTTACCCCAGGACGAGAAAACTGAGTCCGGGGCATTCCCGCTCGCGTTTTCTTGGGACGAGCACCGGAAGTCGTCGAGCTCAGCCCGTTTCCTTCGCTGCAAGTGCATTTCCAGTGGTTTCTGACACCGGACGAGCGTTCGCCACTCGTTGGAAGCTTCGGCCATCTTTTGGACCGTTTTGGGTCGCACCACAGTTCTCCCTCCAACGAGCTCGCTTCCCGACCTATACCTCCGGAAAACGTGTCAGGGAGCATGCCAGGAGTGTGGGTTGAAGTCCTCGGAGCACGAGACCCGAAGATCGAAAGACTTATGACCAATACGGAGCAAAGGGAAGAAACCGTCGGGGGACCGCTTTTTACCCCAGGACGAGAAAACTGAGTCCGGGGCATTCCCGCTCGCGTTTTCTTGGGACGAGCACCGGAAGTCGTCGAGCTCAGCCCGTTTCCTTCGCTGCAAGTGCATTTCCAGTGGTTTCCGACACCGGACGAGCGTTCGCCACTCGTTGGAAGCTTCGGCCATCTTTTGGACCGTTTTGGGTCGCACCACAGTTCTCCCTCCAACGAGCTCGCTTCCCGACCTATACCTCCGGAAAACGTGTCAGGGAGCATGCCAGGAGTGTGGGTTGAAGTCCTCGGAGCACGAGACCCGAAGATCGAAAGACTTATGACCAATACGGAGCAAAGGGAAGAAACCGTCGGGGGACCGCTTTCTACCCCAGGACGAGAAAACTGAGTCCGGGGCATTCCCGCTCGCGTTTTCTTGGGACGAGCACCGGAAGTCCTCGAGCTCAGCCCGTTTCCTTCGCTGCAAGTGCATTTCCAGTGGTTTCTGACACCGGACGAGCGTTCGCCACTCGTTGGAAGCTTCGGCCATCTTTTGGACCGTTTTGGGTCGCACCACAGTTCTCCCTCCAACGAGCTCGCTTCCCGACCTATACCTCCGGAAAACGTGTCAGGGAGCATGCCAGGAGTGTGGGTTGAAGTCCTCGGAGCACGAGACCCGAAGATCGAAAGACTTATGACCAATACGGAGCAAAGGGAAGAAACCGTCGGGGGACCGCTTTTTACCCCAGGACGAGAAAACTGAGTCCGGGGCATTCCCGCTCGCGTTTTCTTGGGACGAGCACCGGAAGTCCTCGAGCTCAGCCCGTTTCCTTCGGTGCAAGTGCATTTCCAGTGGTTTCCGACACCGGACGAGCGTTCGCCACTCGTTGGAAGCTTCGGCCATCTTTTGGACCGTTTTGGGTCGCACCACAGTTCTCCCTCCAACGAGCTCGCTTCCCGACCTATACCTCCGGAAAACGTGTCAGGGAGCATGCCAGGAGTGTGGGTTGAAGTCCTCGGAGCACGAGACCCGAAGATCGAAAGACTTATGACCAATACGGAGCAAAGGGAAGAAACCGTCGGGGGACCGCTTTTTACCCCAGGACGAGAAAACTGAGTCCGGGGCATTCCCGCTCGCGTTTTCTTGGGACGAGCACCGGAAGTCCTCGAGCTCAGCCCGTTTCCTTCGCTGCAAGTGCATTTCCAGTGGTTTCTGACACCGGACGAGCGTTCGCCACTCGTTGGAAGCTTCGGCCATCTTTTGGACCGTTTTGGGTCGCACCACAGTTCTCCCTCCAACGAGCTCGCTTCCCGACCTATACCTCCGGAAAACGTGTCAGGGAGCATGCCAGGAGTGTGGGTTGAAGTCCTCGGAGCACGAGACCCGAAGATCGAAAGACTTATGACCAATACGGAGCAAAGGGAAGAAACCGTCGGGGGACCGCTTTTTACCCCAGGACGAGAAAACTGAGTCCGGGGCATTCCCGCTCGCGTTTTCTTGGGACGAGCACCGGAAGTCCTCGAGCTCAGCCCGTTTCCTTCGCTGCAAGTGCATTTCCAGTGGTTTCCGACACCGGACGAGCGTTCGCCACTCGTTGGAAGCTTCGGCCATCTTTTGGACCGTTTTGGGTCGCACCACAGTTCTCCCTCCAACGAGCTCGCTTCCCGACCTATACCTCCGGAAAACGTGTCAGGGAGCATGCCAGGAGTGTGGGTTGAAGTCCTCGGAGCACGAGACCCGAAGATCGAAAGACTTATGACCAATACGGAGCAAAGGGAAGAAACCGTCGGGGGACCGCTTTTTACCCCAGGACGAGAAAACTGAGTCCGGGGCATTCCCGCTCGCGTTTTCTTGGGACGAGCACCGGAAGTCCTCGAGCTCAGCCCGTTTCCTTCGCTGCAAGTGCATTTCCAGTGGTTTCTGACACCGGACGAGCGTTCGCCACTCGTTGGAAGCTTCGGCCATCTTTTGGACCGTTTTGGGTCGCACCACAGTTCTCCCTCCAACGAGCTCGCTTCCCGACCTATACCTCCGGAAAACGTGTCAGGGAGCATGCCAGGAGTGTGGGTTGAAGTCCTCGGAGCACGAGACCCGAAGATCGAAAGACTTATGACCAATACGGAGCAAAGGGAAGAAACCGTCGGGGGACCGCTTTTTACCCCAGGACGAGAAAACTGAGTCCGGGGCATTCCCGCTCGCGTTTTCTTGGGACGAGCACCGGAAGTCCTCGAGCTCAGCCCGTTTCCTTCGCTGCAAGTGCATTTCCAGTGGTTTCCGACACCGGACGAGCGTTCGCCACTCGTTGGAAGCTTCGGCCATCTTTTGGACCGTTTTGGGTCGCACCACAGTTCTCCCTCCAACGAGCTCGCTTCCCGACCTATACCTCCGGAAAACGTGTCAGGGAGCATGCCAGGAGTGTGGGTTGAAGTCCTCGGAGCACGAGACCCGAAGATCGAAAGACTTATGACCAATACGGAGCAAAGGGAAGAAACCGTCGGGGGACCGCTTTTTACCCCAGGACGAGAAAACTGAGTCCGGGGCATTCCCGCTCGCGTTTTCTTGGGACGAGCACCGGAAGTCCTCGAGCTCAGCCCGTTTCCTTCGCTGCAAGTGCATTTCCAGTGGTTTCTGACACCGGACGAGCGTTCGCCACTCGTTGGAAGCTTCGGCCATCTTTTGGACCGTTTTGGGTCGCACCACAGTTCTCCCTCCAACGAGCTCGCTTCCCGACCTATACCTCCGGAAAACGTGTCAGGGAGCATGCCAGGAGTGTGGGTTGAAGTCCTCGGAGCACGAGACCCGAAGATCGAAAGACTTATGACCAATACGGAGCAAAGGGAAGAAACCGTCGGGGGACCGCTTTTTACCCCAGGACGAGAAAACTGAGTCCGGGGCATTCCCGCTCGCGTTTTCTTGGGACGAGCACCGGAAGTCGTCGAGCTCAGCCCGTTTCCTTCGCTGCAAGTGCATTTCCAGTGGTTTCTGACACCGGACGAGCGTTCGCCACTCGTTGGAAGCTTCGGCCATCTTTTGGACCGTTTTGGGTCGCACCACAGTTCTCCCTCCAACGAGCTCGCTTCCCGACCTATACCTCCGGAAAACGTGTCAGGGAGCATGCCAGGAGTGTGGGTTGAAGTCCTCGGAGCACGAGACCCGAAGATCGAAAGACTTATGACCAATACGGAGCAAAGGGAAGAAACCGTCGGGGGACCGCTTTTTACCCCAGGACGAGAAAACTGAGTCCGGGGCATTCCCGCTCGCGTTTTCTTGGGACGAGCACCGGAAGTCCTCGAGCTCAGCCCGTTTCCTTCGCTGCAAGTGCATTTCCAGTGGTTTCTGACACCGGACGAGCGTTCGCCACTCGTTGGAAGCTTCGGCCATCTTTTGGACCGTTTTGGGTCGCACCACAGTTCTCCCTCCAACGAGCTCGCTTCCCGACCTATACCTCCGGAAAACGTGTCAGGGAGCATGCCAGGAGTGTGGGTTGAAGTCCTCGGAGCACGAGACCCGAAGATCGAAAGACTTATGACCAATACGGAGCAAAGGGAAGAAACCGTCGGGGGACCGCTTTTTACCCCAGGACGAGAAAACTGAGTCCGGGGCATTCCCGCTCGCGTTTTCTTGGGACGAGCACCGGAAGTCGTCGAGCTCAGCCCGTTTCCTTCGCTGCAAGTGCATTTCCAGTGGTTTCTGACACCGGACGAGCGTTCGCCACTCGTTGGAAGCTTCGGCCATCTTTTGGACCGTTTTGGGTCGCACCACAGTTCTCCCTCCAACGAGCTCGCTTCCCGACCTATACCTCCGGAAAACGTGTCAGGGAGCATGCCAGGAGTGTGGGTTGAAGTCCTCGGAGCACGAGACCCGAAGATCAAAAGACTTATGACCAATACGGAGCAAAGGGAAGAAACCGTCGGGGGACCGCTTTTTACCCCAGGACGAGAAAACTGAGTCCGGGGCATTCCCGCTCGCGTTTTCTTGGGACGAGCACCGGAAGTCCTCGAGCTCAGCCCGTTTCCTTCGCTGCAAGTGCATTTCCAGTGGTTTCTGACACCGGACGAGCGTTCGCCACTCGTTGGAAGCTTCGGCCATCTTTTGGACCGTTTTGGGTCGCACCACAGTTCTCCCTCCAACGAGCTCGCTTCCCGACCTATACCTCCGGAAAACGTGTCAGGGAGCATGCCAGGAGTGTGGGTTGAAGTCCTCGGAGCACGAGACCCGAAGATCGAAAGACTTATGACCAATACGGAGCAAAGGGAAGAAACCGTCGGGGGACCGCTTTTTACCCCAGGACGAGAAAACTGAGTCCGGGGCATTCCCGCTCGCGTTTTCTTGGGACGAGCACCGGAAGTCCTCGAGCTCAGCCCGTTTCCTTCGCTGCAAGTGCATTTCCAGTGGTTTCTGACACCGGACGAGCGTTCGCCACTCGTTGGAAGCTTCGGCCATCTTTTGGACCGTTTTGGGTCGCACCACAGTTCTCCCTCCAACGAGCTCGCTTCCCGACCTATACCTCCGGAAAACGTGTCAGGGAGCATGCCAGGAGTGTGGGTTGAAGTCCTCGGAGCACGAGACCCGAAGATCGAAAGACTTATGACCAATACGGAGCAAAGGGAAGAAACCGTCGGGGGACCGCTTTTTACCCCAGGACGAGAAAACTGAGTCCGGGGCATTCCCGCTCGCGTTTTCTTGGGACGAGCACCGGAAGTCCTCGAGCTCAGCCCGTTTCCTTCGCTGCAAGTGCATTTCCAGTGGTTTCTGACACCGGACGAGCGTTCGCCACTCGTTGGAAGCTTCGGCCATCTTTTGGACCGTTTTGGGTCGCACCACAGTTCTCCCTCCAACGAGCTCGCTTCCCGACCTATACCTCCGGAAAACGTGTCAGGGAGCATGCCAGGAGTGTGGGTTGAAGTCCTCGGAGCACGAGACCCGAAGATCGAAAGACTTATGACCAATACGGAGCAAAGGGAAGAAACCGTCGGGGGACCGCTTTTTACCCCAGGACGAGAAAACTGAGTCCGGGGCATTCCCGCTCGCGTTTTCTTGGGACGAGCACCGGAAGTCCTCGAGCTCAGCCCGTTTCCTTCGCTGCAAGTGCATTTCCAGTGGTTTCTGACACCGGACGAGCGTTCGCCACTCGTTGGAAGCTTCGGCCATCTTTTGGACCGTTTTGGGTCGCACCACAGTTCTCCCTCCAACGAGCTCGCTTCCCGACCTATACCTCCGGAAAACGTGTCAGGGAGCATGCCAGGAGTGTGGGTTGAAGTCCTCGGAGCACGAGACCCGAAGATCGAAAGACTTATGACCAATACGGAGCAAAGGGAAGAAACCGTCGGGGGACCGCTTTTTACCCCAGGACGAGAAAACTGAGTCCGGGGCATTCCCGCTCGCGTTTTCTTGGGACGAGCACCGGAAGTCGTCGAGCTCAGCCCGTTTCCTTCGCTGCAAGTGCATTTCCAGTGGTTTCTGACACCGGACGAGCGTTCGCCACTCGTTGGAAGCTTCGGCCATCTTTTGGACCGTTTTGGGTCGCACCACAGTTCTCCCTCCAACGAGCTCGCTTCCCGACCTATACCTCCGGAAAACGTGTCAGGGAGCATGCCAGGAGTGTGGGTTGAAGTCCTCGGAGCACGAGACCCGAAGATCGAAAGACTTATGACCAATACGGAGCAAAGGGAAGAAACCGTCGGGGGACCGCTTTTTACCCCAGGACGAGAAAACTGAGTCCGGGGCATTCCCGCTCGCGTTTTCTTGGGACGAGCACCGGAAGTCCTCGAGCTCAGCCCGTTTCCTTCGCTGCAAGTGCATTTCCAGTGGTTTCTGACACCGGACGAGCGTTCGCCACTCGTTGGAAGCTTCGGCCATCTTTTGGACCGTTTTGGGTCGCACCACAGTTCTCCCTCCAACGAGCTCGCTTCCCGACCTATACCTCCGGAAAACGTGTCAGGGAGCATGCCAGGAGTGTGGGTTGAAGTCCTCGGAGCACGAGACCCGAAGATCGAAAGACTTATGACCAATACGGAGCAAAGGGAAGAAACCGTCGGGGGACCGCTTTTTACCCCAGGACGAGAAAACTGAGTCCGGGGCATTCCCGCTCGCGTTTTCTTGGGACGAGCACCGGAAGTCCTCGAGCTCAGCCCGTTTCCTTCGCTGCAAGTGCATTTCCAGTGGTTTCTGACACCGGACGAGCGTTCGCCACTCGTTGGAAGCTTCGGCCATCTTTTGGACCGTTTTGGGTCGCACCACAGTTCTCCCTCCAACGAGCTCGCTTCCCGACCTATACCTCCGGAAAACGTGTCAGGGAGCATGCCAGGAGTGTGGGTTGAAGTCCTCGGAGCACGAGACCCGAAGATCGAAAGACTTATGACCAATACGGAGCAAAGGGAAGAAACCGTCGGGGGACCGCTTTTTACCCCAGGACGAGAAAACTGAGTCCGGGGCATTCCCGCTCGCGTTTTCTTGGGACGAGCACCGGAAGTCCTCGAGCTCAGCCCGTTTCATTCGCTGCAAGTGCATTTCCAGTGGTTTCTGACACCGGACGAGCGTTCGCCACTCGTTGGAAGCTTCGGCCATCTTTTGGACCGTTTTGGGTCGCACCACAGTTCTCCCTCCAACGAGCTCGCTTCCCGACCTATACCTCCGGAAAACGTGTCAGGGAGCATGCCAGGAGTGTGGGTTGAAGTCCTCGGAGCACGAGACCCGAAGATCGAAAGACTTATGACCAATACGGAGCAAAGGGAAGAAACCGTCGGGGGACCGCTTTTTACCCCAGGACGAGAAAACTGAGTCCGGGGCATTCCCGCTCGCGTTTTCTTGGGACGAGCACCGGAAGTCCTCGAGCTCAGCCCGTTTCCTTCGCTGCAAGTGCATTTCCAGTGGTTTCTGACACCGGACGAGCGTTCGCCACTCGTTGGAAGCTTCGGCCATCTTTTGGACCGTTTTGGGTCGCACCACAGTTCTCCCTCCAACGAGCTCGCTTCCCGACCTATACCTCCGGAAAACGTGTCAGGGAGCATGCCAGGAGTGTGGGTTGAAGTCCTCGGAGCACGAGACCCGAAGATCGAAAGACTTATGACCAATACGGAGCAAAGGGAAGAAACCGTCGGGGGACCGCTTTTTACCCCAGGACGAGAAAACTGAGTCCGGGGCATTCCCGCTCGCGTTTTCTTGGGACGAGCACCGGAAGTCCTCGAGCTCAGCCCGTTTCCTTCGCTGCAAGTGCATTTCCAGTGGTTTCTGACACCGGACGAGCGTTCGCCACTCGTTGGAAGCTTCGGCCATCTTTTGGACCGTTTTGGGTCGCACCACAGTTCTCCCTCCAACGAGCTCGCTTCCCGACCTATACCTCCGGAAAACGTGTCAGGGAGCATGCCAGGAGTGTGGGTTGAAGTCCTCGGAGCACGAGACCCGAAGATCGAAAGACTTATGACCAATACGGAGCAAAGGGAAGAAACCGTCGGGGGACCGCTTTTTACCCCAGGACGAGAAAACTGAGTCCGGGGCATTCCCGCTCGCGTTTTCTTGGGACGAGCACCGGAAGTCCTCGAGCTCAGCCCGTTTCCTTCGCTGCAAGTGCATTTCCAGTGGTTTCTGACACCGGACGAGCGTTCGCCACTCGTTGGAAGCTTCGGCCATCTTTTGGACCGTTTTGGGTCGCACCACAGTTCTCCCTCCAACGAGCTCGCTTCCCGACCTATACCTCCGGAAAACGTGTCAGGGAGCATGCCAGGAGTGTGGGTTGAAGTCCTCGGAGCACGAGACCCGAAGATCGAAAGACTTATGACCAATACGGAGCAAAGGGAAGAAACCGTCGGGGGACCGCTTTTTACCCCAGGACGAGAAAACTGAGTCCGGGGCATTCCCGCTCGCGTTTTCTTGGGACGAGCACCGGAAGTCCTCGACCTCAGCCCGTTTCCTTCGCTGCAAGTGCATTTCCAGTGGTTTCTGACACCGGACGAGCGTTCGCCACTCGTTGGAAGCTTCGGCCATCTTTTGGACCGTTTTGGGTCGCACCACAGTTCTCCCTCCAACGAGCTCGCTTCCCGACCTATACCTCCGGAAAACGTGTCAGGGAGCATGCCAGGAGTGTGGGTTGAAGTCCTCGGAGCACGAGACCCGAAGATCGAAAGACTTATGACCAATACGGAGCAAAGGGAAGAAACCGTCGGGGGACCGCTTTTTACCCCAGGACGAGAAAACTGAGTCCGGGGCATTCCCGCTCGCGTTTTCTTGGGACGAGCACCGGAAGTCCTCGAGCTCAGCCCGTTTCCTTCGCTGCAAGTGCATTTCCAGTGGTTTCTGACACCGGACGAGCGTTCGCCACTCGTTGGAAGCTTCGGCCATCTTTTGGACCGTTTTGGGTCGCACCACAGTTCTCCCTCCAACGAGCTCGCTTCCCGACCTATACCTCCGGAAAACGTGTCAGGGAGCATGCCAGGAGTGTGCGTTGAAGTCCTCGGAGCACGAGACCCGAAGATCGAAAGACTTATGACCAATACGGAGCAAAGGGAAGAAACCGTCGGGGGACCGCTTTTTACCCCAGGACGAGAAAACTGAGTCCGGGGCATTCCCGCTCGCGTTTTCTTGGGACGAGCACCGGAAGTCCTCGAGCTCAGCCCGTTTCCTTCGTTGCAAGTGCATTTCCAGTGGTTTCTGACACCGGACGAGCGTTCGCCACTCGTTGGAAGCTTCGGCCATCTTTTGGACCGTTTTGGGTCGCACCACAGTTCTCCCTCCAACGAGCTCGCTTCCTGACCTATACCTCCGGAAAACGTGTCAGGGAGCATGCCAGGAGTGTGGGTTGAAGTCCTCGGAGCACGAGACCTGAAGATCGAAAGACTTATGACCAATACGGAGCAAAGGGAAGAAACCGTCGGGGGACCGCTTTTTACCCCAGGACGAGAAAACTGAGTCCGGGGCATTCCCGCTCGCGTTTTCTTGGGACGAGCACCGGAAGTCCTCGAGCTCAGCCCGTTTCCTTCGGTGCAAGTGCATTTCCAGTGGTTTCTGACACCGGACGAGCGTTCGCCACTCGTTGGAAGCTTCGGCCATCTTTTGGACCGTTTTGGGTCGCACCACAGTTCTCCCTCCAACGAGCTCGCTTCCCGACCTATACCTCCGGAAAACGTGTCAGGGAGCATGCCTGGAGTGTGGGTTGAAGTCCTCGGAGCACGAGACCCGAAGATCGAAAGACTTATGACCAATACGGAGCAAAGGGAAGAAACCGTCGGGGGACCGCTTTTTACCCCAGGACGAGAAAACTGAGTCCGGGGCATTCCCGCTCGCGTTTTCTTGGGACGAGCACCGGAAGTCCTCGAGCTCAGCCCGTTTCCTTCGCTGCAAGTGCATTTCCAGTGGTTTCTGACACCGGACGAGCGTTCGCCACTCGTTGGAAGCTTCGGCCATCTTTTGGACCGTTTTGGGTCGCACCACAGTTCTCCCTCCAACGAGCTCGCTTCCCGACCTATACCTCCGGAAAACGTGTCAGGGAGCATGCCAGGAGTGTGGGTTGAAGTCCTCGGAGCACGAGACCCGAAGATCGAAAGACTTATGACCAATACGGAGCAAAGGGAAGAAACCGTCGGGGGACCGCTTTTTACCCCAGGACGAGAAAACTGAGTCCGGGGCATTCCCGCTCGCGTTTTCTTGGGACGAGCACCGGAAGTCCTCGAGCTCAGCCCGTTTCCTTCGCTGCAAGTGCATTTCCAGTGGTTTCTGACACCGGACGAGCGTTCGCCACTCGTTGGAAGCTTCGGCCATCTTTTGGACCGTTTTGGGTCGCACCACAGTTCTCCCTCCAACGAGCTCGCTTCCCGACCTATACCTCTGGAAAACGTGTCAGGGAGCATGCCAGGAGTGTGGGTTGAAGTCCTCGGAGCACGAGACCCGAAGATCGAAAGACTTATGACCAATACGGAGCAAAGGGAAGAAACCGTCGGGGGACCGCTTTTTACCCCAGGACGAGAAAACTGAGTCCGGGGCATTCCCGCTCGCGTTTTCTTGGGACGAGCACCGGAAGTCCTCGAGCTCAGCCCGTTTCCTTCGCTGCAAGTGCATTTCCAGTGGTTTCTGACACCGAACGAGCGTTCGCCACTCGTTGGAAGCTTCGGCCATCTTTTGGACCGTTTTGGGTCGCACCACAGTTCTCCCTCCAACGAGCTCGCTTCCCGACCTATACCTCCGGAAAACGTGTCAGGGAGCATGCCAGGAGTGTGGGTTGAAGTCCTCGGAGCACGAGACCCGAAGATCGAAAGACTTATGACCAATACGGAGCAAAGGGAAGAAACCGTCGGGGGACCGCTTTTTACCCCAGGACGAGAAAACTGAGTCCGGGGCATTCCCGCTCGCGTTTTCTTGGGACGAGCACCGGAAGTCCTCGAGCTCAGCCCGTTTCCTTCGCTGCAAGTGCATTTCCAGTGGTTTCTGACACCGGACGAGCGTTCGCCACTCGTTGGAAGCTTCGGCCATCTTTTGGACCGTTTTGGGTCGCACCACAGTTCTCCCTCCAACGAGCTCGCTTCCCGACCTATACCTCCGGAAAACGTGTCAGGGAGCATGCCAGGAGTGTGGGTTGAAGTCCTCGGAGCACGAGACCCGAAGATCGAAAGACTTATGGCCAATACGGAGCAAAGGGAAGATACCGTCGGGGGACCGCTTTTTACCCCAGGACGAGAAAACTGAGTCCGGGGCATTCCCGCTCGCGTTTTCTTGGGACGAGCACCGGAAGTCCTCGAGCTCAGCCCGTTTCCTTCGTTGCAAGTGCATTTCCAGTGGTTTCTGACACCGGACGAGCGTTCGCCACTCGTTGGAAGCTTCGGCCATCTTTTGGACCGTTTTGGGTCGCACCACAGTTCTCCCTCCAACGAGCTCGCTTCCCGACCTATACCTCCGGAAAACGTGTCAGGGAGCATGCCAGGAGTGTGGGTTGAAGTCCTCGGAGCACGAGACCCGAAGATCGAAAGACTTATGACCAATACGGAGCAAAGGGAAGAAACCGTCGGGGGACCGCTTTTTACCCCAGGACGAGAAAACTGAGTCCGGGGCATTCCCGCTCGCGTTTTCTTGGGACGAGCACCGGAAGTCCTCGAGCTCAGCCCGTTTCCTTCGCTGCAAGTGCATTTCCAGTGGTTTCTGACACCGGACGAGCGTTCGCCACTCGTTGGAAGCTTTGGCCATCTTTTGGACCGTTTTGGGTCGCACCACAGTTCTCCCTCCAACGAGCTCGCTTCCCGACCTATACCTCCGGAAAACGTGTCAGGGAGCATGCCAGGAGTGTGGGTTGAAGTCCTCGGAGCACGAGACCCGAAGATCGAAAGACTTATGACCAATACGGAGCAAAGGGAAGAAACCGTCGGGGGACCGCTTTTTACCCCAGGACGAGAAAACTGAGTCCGGGGCATTCCCGCTCGCGTTTTCTTGGGACGAGCACCGGAAGTCCTCGAGCTCAGCCCGTTTCCTTCGCTGCAAGTGCATTTCCAGTGGTTTCTGACACCGGACGAGCGTTCGCCACTCGTTGGAAGCTTCGGCCATCTTTTGGACCGTTTTGGGTCGCACCACAGTTCTCCCTCCAGCGAGCTCGCTTCCCGACCTATACCTCCGGAAAACGTGTCAGGGAGCATGCCAGGAGTGTGGGTTGAAGTCCTCGGAGCACGAGACCCGAAGATCGAAAGACTTATGACCAATACGGAGCAAAGGGAAGAAACCGTCGGGGGACCGCTTTTTACCCCAGGACGAGAAAACTGAGTCCGGGGCATTCCCGCTCGCGTTTTCTTGGGACGAGCACCGGAAGTCCTCGAGCTCAGCCCGTTTCCTTCGCTGCAAGTGCATTTCCAGTGGTTTCTGACACCGGACGAGCGTTCGCCACTCGTTGGAAGCTTCGGCCATCTTTTGGACCGTTTTGGGTCGCACCACAGTTCTCCCTCCAACGAGCTCGCTTCCCGACCTATACCTCCGGAAAACGTGTCAGGGAGCATGCCAGAAGTGTGGGTTGAAGTCCTCGGAGCACGAGACCTGAAGATCGAAAGACTTATGACCAATACGGAGCAAAGGGAAGAAACCGTCGGGGGACCGCTTTTTACCCCAGGACGAGAAAACTGAGTCCGGGGCATTCCCGCTCGCGTTTTCTTGGGACGAGCACCGGAAGTCCTCGAGCTCAGCCCGTTTCCTTCGCTGCAAGTGTATTTCCAGTGGTTTCTGACACCGGACGAGCGTTCGCCACTCGTTGGAAGCTTCGGCCATCTTTTGGACCGTTTTGGGTCGCACCACAGTTCTCCCTCCAACGAGCTCGCTTCCCGACCTCTACCTCCGGAAAACGTGTCAGGGAGCATGCCAGGAGTGTGGGTTGAAGTCCTCGGAGCACGAGACCCGAAGATCGAAAGACTTATGACCAATACGGAGCAAAGGGAAGAAACCGTCGGGGGACCGCTTTTTACCCCAGGACGAGAAAACTGAGTCCGGGGCATTCCCGCTCGCGTTTTCTTGGGACGAGCACCGGAAGTCCTCGAGCTCAGCCCGTTTCCTTCGCTGCAAGTGCATTTCCAGTGGTTTCTGACACCGGACGAGCGTTCGCCACTCGTTGGAAGCTTCGGCCATCTTTTGGACCGTTTTGGGTCGCACCACAGTTCTCCCTCCAACGAGCTCGCTTCCCGACCTATACCTCCGGAAAACGTGTCAGGGAGCATGCCAGAAGTGTGGGTTGAAGTCCTCGGAGCACGAGACCCGAAGATCGAAAGACTTATGACCAATACGGAGCAAAGGGAAGAAACCGTCGGGGGACCGCTTTTTACCCCAGGACGAGAAAACTGAGTCCGGGGCATTCCCGCTCGCGTTTTCTTGGGACGAGCACCGGAAGTCCTTGAGCTCAGCCCGTTTCCTTCGCTGCAAGTGCATTTCCAGTGGTTTTCGACACCGGACGAGCGTTCGCCACTCGTTGGAAGCTTCGGCCATCT
This sequence comes from Cucumis melo, assembly GCF_025177605.1. Lineage (NCBI taxonomy): Eukaryota > Viridiplantae > Streptophyta > Magnoliopsida > Cucurbitales > Cucurbitaceae > Cucumis > Cucumis melo. The sequence continues at coordinate 216,167 of NW_026123854.1, forward strand.
TTTGGACCGTTTTGGGTCGCACCACAGTTCTCCCTCCAACGAGCTCGCTTCCCGACCTATACCTCCGGAAAACGTGTCAGGGAGCATGCCAGGAGTGTGGGTTGAAGTCCTCGGAGCACGAGACCCGAAGATCGAAAGACTTATGACCAATACGGAGCAAAGGGAAGAAACCGTCGGGGGACCGCTTTTTACCCCAGGACGAGAAAACTGAGTCCGGGGCATTCCCGCTCGCGTTTTCTTGGGACGAGCACCGGAAGTCCTCGAGCTCAGCCCGTTTCCTTCGCTGCAAGTGCATTTCCAGTGGTTTCCGACACCGGACGAGCGTTCGCCACTCGTTGGAAGCTTCGGCCATCTTTTGGACCGTTTTGGGTCGCACCATAGTTCTCCCTCCAACGAGCTCGCTTCCCGACCTATACCTCCGGAAAACGTGTCAGGGAGCATGCCAGGAGTGTGGGTTGAAGTCCTCGGAGCACGAGACCCGAAGATCGAAAGACTTATGACCAATACGGAGCAAAGGGAAGAAACCGTCGGGGGACCGCTTTTTACCCCAGGACGAGAAAACTGAGTCCGGGGCATTCCCGCTCGCGTTTTCTTGGGACGAGCACCGGAAGTCCTCGAGCTCAGCCCGTTTCCTTCGCTGCAAGTGCATTTCCAGTGGTTTCCGACACCGGACGAGCGTTCGCCACTCGTTGGAAGCTTCGGCCATCTTTTGGACCGTTTTGGGTCGCACCACAGTTCTCCCTCCAACGAGCTCGCTTCCCGACCTATACCTCCGGAAAACGTGTCAGGGAGCATGCCAGGAGTGTGGGTTGAAGTCCTCGGAGCACGAGACCCGAAGATCGAAAGACTTATGACCAATACGGAGCAAAGGGAAGAAACCGTCGGGGGACCGCTTTTTACCCCAGGACGAGAAAACTGAGTCCGGGGCATTCCCGCTCGCGTTTTCTTGGGACGAGCACCGGAAGTCCTCGAGCTCAGCCCGTTTCCTTCGCTGCAAGTGCATTTCCAGTGGTTTCTGACACCGGACGAGCGTTCGCCACTCGTTGGAAGCTTCGGCCATCTTTTGGACCGTTTTGGGTCGCACCACAGTTCTCCCTCCAACGAGCTCGCTTCCCGACCTATACCTCCGGAAAACGTGTCAGGGAGCATGCCAGGAGTGTGGGTTGAAGTCCTCGGAGCACGAGACCCGAAGATCGAAAGACTTATGACCAATACGGAGCAAAGGGAAGAAACCGTCGGGGGACCGCTTTTTACCCCAGGACGAGAAAACTGAGTATGGGGCATTCCCGCTCGCGTTTTCTTGGGACGAGCACCAAAAGTCCTCGAGCTCAGCCCGTTTCCTTCGCTGCAAGTGCATTTCCAGTGGTTTCCGGCACCGGACGAGCGTTCGCCACTCGTTGGAAGCTTCGGCCATCTTTGGGACCGTTTTGGGTCGCACCACAGTTCTCCCTCCAACGAGCTCGCTTCCCGACCTATACCTCCGGAAAACGTGTCAGGGAGCATGCCAGGAGTGTGGGTTGAAGTCCTCGGAGCACGAGACCCGAAGATCGAAAGACTTATGACCAATACGGAGCAAAGGGAAGAAACCGTCGGGGGACCGCTTTTTACCCCAGGACGAGAAAACTGAGTCCGGGGCATTCCCGCTCGCGTTTTCTTGGGACGAGCACCGGAAGTCCTCGAGCTCAGCCCGTTTCCTTCGCTGCAAGTGCATTTCCAGTGGTTTCAGACACCGGACGAGCGTTCGCCACTCGTTGGAAGCTTCGGCCATCTTTTGCACCGTTTTGGGTCGCACCACAGTTCTCCCTCCAACGAGCTCGCTTCCCGACCTATACCTCCGGAAAACGTGTCAGGGAGCATGCCAGGAGTGTGGGTTGAAGTCCTCGGAGCACGAGACCCGAAGATCGAAAGACTTATGACCAATACGGAGCAAAGGGAAGAAACCGTCGGGGGACCGCTTTTTACCCCAGGACGAGAAAACTGAGTCCGGGGCATTCCCGCTCGCGTTTTCTTGGGACGAGCACCGGAAGTCCTCGAGCTCAGCCCGTTTCCTTCGCTGCAAGTGCATTTCCAGTGGTTTCTGACACCGGACGAGCGTTCGCCACTCGTTGGAAGCTTCGGCCATCTTTTGCACCGTTTTGGGTCGCACCACAGTTCTCCCTCCAACGAGCTCGTTTCCCGACCTATACCTCCGGAAAACGTGTCAGGGAGCATGCCAGGAGTGTGGGTTGAAGTCCTCGGAGCACGAGACCCGAAGATCGAAAGACTTATGACCAATACGGAGCAAAGGGAAGAAACCGTCGGGGGACCGCTTTTTACCCCAGGACGAGAAAACTGAGTCCGGGGCATTCCCGCTCGCGTTTTCTTGGGACGAGCACCGGATGTCCTCGAGCTCAGCCCGTTTCCTTTGCTGCAAGTGCATTTCCAGTGGTTTCTGACACCGGACGAGCGTTCGACACTCGTTGGAAGCTTCGGCCATCTTTTGGACCGTTTTGGGTCGCACCACAGTTCTCCCTCCAACGAGCTCGCTTCCCGACCTATACCTCCGGAAAACGTGTCAGGGAGCATGCCAGGAGTGTGGGTTGAAGTCCTCGGAGCACGAGACCCGAAGATCGAAAGACTTATGACCAATACGGAGCAAAGGGAAGAAACCGTCGGGGGACCGCTTTTTACCCCAGGACGAGAAAACTGAGTCCGGGGCATTCCCGCTCGCGTTTTCTTGGGACGAGCACCAAAAGTCCTCGAGCTCAGCCCGTTTCCTTCGCTGCAAGTGCATTTCCAGTGGTTTCTGACACCGGACGAGCGTTCGCCACTCGTTGGAAGCTTCGGCCATCTTTTGGACCGTTTTGGGTCGCACCACAGTTCTCCCTCCAACGAGCTCGCTTCCCGACCTATACCTCCGAAAAACGTGTCAGGGAGCATGCCAGGAGTGTGGGTTGAAGTCCTCGGAGCACGAGACCCGAAGATCGAAAGACTTATGACCAATACGGAGCAAAGGGAAGAAACCGTCGGGGGACCGCTTTTTACCCCAGGACGAGAAAACTGAGTCCGGGGCATTCCCGCTCGCGTTTTCTTGGGACGAGCACCGGAAGTCCTTGAGCTCAGCCTGTTTCCTTCGCTGCAAGTGCATTTCCAGTGGTTTCCGACACCGGACGAGCGTTCGCCACTCGTTGGAAGCTTCGGTCATCTTTTGGACCGTTTTGGGTCGCACCACAGTTCTCCCTCCAACGAGCTCGCTTCCCGACCTATACCTCCGGAAAACGTGTCAGGGAGCATGCCAGGAGTGTGGGTTGAAGTCCTCGGAGCACGAGACCCGAAGATCGAAAGACTTATGACCAATACGGAGCAAAGGGAAGAAACCGTCGGGGGACCGCTTTTTACCCCAGGACGAGAAAACTGAGTCCGGGGCATTCCCGCTCGCGTTTTCTTGAGACGAGCACCGGAAGTCCTGGAGCTCAGCCCGTTTCCTTCGCTGCAAGTGCATTTCTAGTGGTTTCTGACACCGGACGAGCGTTCGCCACTCGTTGGAAGCTTCGGCCATCTTTTGGACCGTTTTGGGTCGCACCACAGTTCTCCCTCCAACGAGCTCGCTTCCCGACCTATACCTCCGGAAAACGTGTCAGGGAGCATGCCAGGAGTGTGGGTTGAAGTCCTCGGAGCACGAGACCCGAAGATCGAAAGACTTATGACCAATACGGAGCAAAGGGAAGAAACCGTCGGGGGACCGCTTTTTACCCCAGGACGAGACAACTGAGTCCGGGGCATTCCCGCTCGCGTTTTCTTGGGACGAGCACCGGAAGTCCTCGAGCTCAGCCCGTTTCCTTCGCTGCAAGTGCATTTCCAGTGGTTTCTGACACCGGACGAGCGTTCGCCACTCGTTGGAAGCTTCGGCCATCTTTTGGACCGTTTTGGGTCGCACCACAGTTCTCCCTCCAACGAGCTCGCTTCCCGACCTATACCTCCGGAAAACGTGTCAGGGAGCATGCCAGGAGTGTGGGTTGAAGTCCTCGGAGCACGAGACCCGAAGATCGAAAGACTTATGACCAATACGGAGCAAAGGGAAGAAACCGTCGGGGGACCGCTTTTTACCCCAGGACGAGAAAACTGAGTCTGGGGCATTCCCCGCTCGCGTTTTCTTAGGACGAGCCCCGGAAGTCCTCGAGCTCAGCCCGTTTCCTTCGCTGCAAGTGCATTTCCAGTGGTTTCTGACACCGGACGAGCGTTCGCCACTCGTTGGAAGCTTCGACCATCTTTTGGACCGTTTTGGGTCGCACCACAGTTCTCCCTCCAACGAGCTCGCTTCCCGACCTATACCTCCGGAAAACGTGTCAGGGAGCATGCCAGGAGTGTGGGTTGAAGTCCTCGGAGCACGAGACCTGAAGATCGAAAGACTTATGACCAATACGGAGCAAAGGGAAGAAACCGTCGGGGGACCGCTTTTTACCCCAGGACGAGAAAACTGAGTCCGGGGCATTCCCGCTCGCGTTTTCTTGGGACGAGCACCGGAAGTCCTCGAGCTCAGCCCGTTTCCTTCGCTGCAAGTGCATTTCCAGTGGTTTCTGACACCGGACGAGCGTTCGCCACTCGTTGGAAGCTTCGGCCATCTTTTGGACCGTTTTGGGTCGCACCACAGTTCTCCCTCCAACGAGCTCGCTTCCCGACCTATACCTCCGGAAAACGTGTCAGGGAGCATGCCAGGAGTGTGGGTTGAAGTCCTCGGAGCACGAGACCCGAAGATCGAAAGACTTTGACCAATACGGAGCAAAGGGAAGAAACCGTCGGGGGACCGCTTTTTACCCCAGGACGAGAAAACTGAGTCCGGGGCATTCCCGCTCGCGTTTTCTTGGGACGAGCACCGGAAGTCCTCGAGCTCAGCCCGTTTCCTTCGCTGCAAGTGCATTTCCAGTGGTTTCTGACACCGGACGAGCGTTCGCCACTCGTTGGAAGCTTCGGCCATCTTTTGGACCGTTTTGGGTCGCACCACAGTTCTCCCTCCAACGAGCTCGCTTCCCGACCTATACCTCCGGAAAACGTGTCAGGGAGCATGCCAGGAGTGTGGTTTTAAGTCCTCGGAGCACGAGACCCGAAGATCGAAAGACTTATGACCAATACGGAGCAAAGGGAAGAAACCGTCGGGGGACCGCTTTTTACCCCAGGACGAGAAAACTGAGTCCGGGGCATTCCCGCTCGCGTTTTCTTGGGACGAGCACCGGAAGTCCTCGAGCTCAGCCCGTTTCCTTCGCTGCAAGTGCATTTCCAGTGGTTTCTGACACCGGACGAGCGTTCGCCACTCGTTGGAAGCTTCGGCCATCTTTTGGACCGTTTTGGGTCGCACCATAGTTCTCCCTCCAACGAGCTCGCTTCCCGACCTATACCTCCTCAAAACGTGTCAGGGAGCATGCCAGGAGTGTGGGTTGAAGTCCTCGGAGCACGAGACCCGAAGATCGAAAGACTTATGACCAATACGGAGCAAAGGGAAGAAACCGTCGGGGGACCGCTTTTTACCCCAGGACGAGAAAACTGAGTCCGGGGCATTCCCGCTCGCGTTTTCTTGGGACGAGCACCGGAAGTCCTCGAGCTCAGCCCGTTTCCTTCGCTGCAAGTGCATTTCCAGTGGTTTTCGACAACGGACGAGCGTTCGCCACTCGTTGGAAGCTTCGGCCATCTTTTGGACCGTTTTGGGTCGCACCACAGTTCTCCATCCAACGAGCTCGCTTCCCGACCTATACCTCCGAAAAACGTGTCAGGGAGCATGCCAGGAGTGTGGGTTGAAGTCCTCGGAGCACGAGACCCGAAGATCGAAAGACTTATGACCAATACGGAGCAAAGGGAAGAAACCGTCGGGGGACCGCTTTTTACCCCAGGACGAGAAAACTGAGTCCGGGGCATTCCCGCTCGCGTTTTCTTGGGACGAGCACCGGAAGTCCTTGAGCTCAGCCTGTTTCCTTCGCTGCAAGTGCATTTCCAGTGGTTTCCGACACCGGACGAGCGTTCGCCACTCGTTGGAAGCTTCGGTCATCTTTTGGACCGTTTTGGGTCGCACCACAGTTCTCCCTCCAACGAGCTCGCTTCCCGACCTATACCTCCGGAAAACGTGTCAGGGAGCATGCCAGGAGTGTGGGTTGAAGTCCTCGGAGCACGAGACCCGAAGATCGAAAGACTTATGACCAATACGGAGCAAAGGGAAGAAACCGTCGGGGGACCGCTTTTTACCCCAGGACGAGAAAACTGAGTCCGGGGCATTCCCGCTCGCGTTTTCTTGAGACGAGCACCGGAAGTCCTGGAGCTCAGCCCGTTTCCTTCGCTGCAAGTGCATTTCTAGTGGTTTCTGACACCGGACGAGCGTTCGCCACTCGTTGGAAGCTTCGGCCATCTTTTGGACCGTTTTGGGTCGCACCACAGTTCTCCCTCCAACGAGCTCGCTTCCCGACCTATACCTCCGGAAAACGTGTCAGGGAGCATGCCAGGAGTGTGGGTTGAAGTCCTCGGAGCACGAGACCCGAAGATCGAAAGACTTATGACCAATACGGAGCAAAGGGAAGAAACCGTCGGGGGACCGCTTTTTACCCCAGGACGAGACAACTGAGTCCGGGGCATTCCCGCTCGCGTTTTCTTGGGACGAGCACCGGAAGTCCTCGAGCTCAGCCCGTTTCCTTCGCTGCAAGTGCATTTCCAGTGGTTTCTGACACCGGACGAGCGTTCGCCACTCGTTGGAAGCTTCGGCCATCTTTTGGACCGTTTTGGGTCGCACCACAGTTCTCCCTCCAACGAGCTCGCTTCCCGACCTATACCTCCGGAAAACGTGTCAGGGAGCATGCCAGGAGTGCGGGTTGAAGTCCTCGGAGCACGAGACCCGAAGATCGAAAGACTTATGACCAATACGGAGCAAAGGGAAGAAACCGTCGGGGGACCGCTTTTTACCCCAGGACGAGAAAACTGAGTCTGGGGCATTCCCGCTCGCGTTTTCTTAGGACGAGCACCGGAAGTCCTCGAGCTCAGCCCGTTTCCTTCGCTGCAAGTGCATTTCCAGTGGTTTCTGACACCGGACGAGCGTTCGCCACTCGTTGGAAGCTTCGACCATCTTTTGGACCGTTTTGGGTCGCACCACAGTTCTCCCTCCAACGAGCTCGCTTCCCGACCTATACCTCCGGAAAACGTGTCAGGGAGCATGCCAGGAGTGTGGGTTGAAGTCCTCGGAGCACGAGACCTGAAGATCGAAAGACTTATGACCAATACGGAGCAAAGGGAAGAAACCGTCGGGGGACCGCTTTTTACCCCAGGACGAGAAAACTGAGTCCGGGGCATTCCCGCTCGCGTTTTCTTGGGACGAGCACCGGAAGTCCTCGAGCTCAGCCCGTTTCCTTCGCTGCAAGTGCATTTCCAGTGGTTTCTGACACCGGACGAGCGTTCGCCACTCGTTGGAAGCTTCGGCCATCTTTTGGACCGTTTTGGGTCGCACCACAGTTCTCCCTCCAACGAGCTCGCTTCCCGACCTATACCTCCGGAAAACGTGTCAGGGAGCATGCCAGGAGTGTGGGTTGAAGTCCTCGGAGCACGAGACCCGAAGATCGAAAGACTTATGACCAATACGGAGCAAAGGGAAGAAACCGTCGGGGGACCGCTTTTTACCCCAGGACGAGAAAACTGAGTCCGGGGCATTCCCGCTCGCGTTTTCTTGGGACGAGCACCGGAAGTCCTCGAGCTCAGCCCGTTTCCTTCGCTGCAAGTGCATTTCCAGTGGTTTCTGACACCGGACGAGCGTTCGCCACTCGTTGGAAGCTTCGGCCATCTTTTGGACCGTTTTGGGTCGCACCACAGTTCTCCCTCCAACGAGCTCGCTTCCCGACCTATACCTCCGGAAAACGTGTCAGGGAGCATGCCAGGAGTGTGGTTTTAAGTCCTCGGAGCACGAGACCCGAAGATCGAAAGACTTATGACCAATACGGAGCAAAGGGAAGAAACCGTCGGGGGACCGCTTTTTACCCCAGGACGAGAAAACTGAGTCCGGGGCATTCCCGCTCGCGTTTTCTTGGGACGAGCACCGGAAGTCCTCGAGCTCAGCCCGTTTCCTTCGCTGCAAGTGCATTTCCAGTGGTTTCTGACACCGGACGAGCGTTCGCCACTCGTTGGAAGCTTCGGCCATCTTTTGGACCGTTTTGGGTCGCACCATAGTTCTCCCTCCAACGAGCTCGCTTCCCGACCTATACCTCCTCAAAACGTGTCAGGGAGCATGCCAGGAGTGTGGGTTGAAGTCCTCGGAGCACGAGACCCGAAGATCGAAAGACTTATGACCAATACGAAGCAAAGGGAAGAAACCGTCGGGGGACCGCTTTTTACCCCAGGACGAGAAAACTGAGTCCGGGGCATTCCCGCTCGCGTTTTCTTGGGACGAGCACCGGAAGTCCTCGAGCTCAGCCCGTTTCCTTCGCTGCAAGTGCATTTCCAGTGGTTTTCGACACCGGACGAGCGTTCGCCACTCGTTGGAAGCTTCGGCCATCTTTTGGACCGTTTTGGGTCGCACCACAGTTCTCCATCCAACGAGCTCGCTTCCCGACCTATACCTCCGAAAAACGTGTCAGGGAGCATGCCAGGAGTGTGGGTTGAAGTCCTCGGAGCACGAGACCCGAAGATCGAAAGACTTATGACCAATACGGAGCAAAGGGAAGAAACCGTCGGGGGACCGCTTTTTACCCCAGGACGAGAAAACTGAGTCCGGGGCATTCCCGCTCGCGTTTTCTTGGGACGAGCACCGGAAGTCCTCGAGCTCAGCCCGTTTCCTTCGCTGCAAGTGCATTTCCAGTGGTTTCCGACACCGGACGAGCGTTCGCCACTCGTTGGAAGCTTCGGCCATCTTTTGGACCGTTTTGGGTCGCACCACAGTTCTCCCTCCAAAGAGCTCGCTTCCCGACCTATACCTCCGGAAAACGTGTCAGGGAGCATGCCAGGAGTGTGGGTTGAAGTCCTCGGAGCACGAGACCCGAAGATCGAAAGACTTATGACCAATACGGAGCAAAGGGAAGAAACCGTCGGGGGACCGCTTTTTACCCCAGGACGAGAAAACTGAGTCCGGGGCATTCCCGCTCGCGTTTTCTTGGGACGAGCACCGGAAGTCCTCGAGCTCAGCCCGTTTCCTTCGCTGCAAGTGCATTTCCAGTGGTTTCTGACACCGGACGAGCGTTCGCCACTCGTTGGAAGCTTCGGCCATCTTTTGGACCGTTTTGGGTCGCACCACAGTTCTCCCTCCAACGAGCTCGCTTCCCGACCTATACCTCCGGAAAACGTGTCAGGGAGCATGCCAGGAGTGTGGGTTGAAGTTCTCGGAGCACGAGACCCGAAGATCGAAAGACTTATGACCAATACGGAGCAAAGGGAAGAAACCGTCGGGGGACCGCTTTTTACCCCAGGACGAGAAAACTGAGTCCGGGGCATTCCCGCTCGCGTTTTCTTGGGACGAGCACCGGAAGTCCTCAAGCTCAGCCCGTTTCCTTCGCTGCAAGTGCATTTCCAGTGGTTTCCGACACAGGACGAGCGTTCGCCACTCGTTGGAAGCTTCGGCCATCTTTTGGACCGTTTTGGGTCGCACCACAGTTCTCCCTCCAACGAGCTCGCTTCCCGACCTATACCTCCGGAAAACGTGTCAGGGAGCATGCCAGGAGTGTGGGTTGAAGTCCTCGGAGCACGAGACCCGAAGATCGAAAGACTTATGACTAATACGGAGCAAAGGGAAGAAACCGTCGGGGGACCGCTTTTTACCCCAGGACGAGAAAACTGAGTCCGGGGCATTCCCGCTCGCGTTTTCTTGGGACGAGCACCGGAAGTCCTCGAGCTCAGCCCGTTTCCTTCGCTGCAAGTGCATTTCCAGTGGTTTCCGACACCGGACGAGCGTTCGCCACTCGTTGGAAGCTTCGGCCATCTGTTGGACCGTTTTGGGTCGCACCACAGTTCTCCCTCCAACGAGCTCGCTTCCCGACCTATACCTCCGGAAAACGTGTCAGGGAGCATGCCAGGAGTGTGGGTTGAAGTCCTCGGAGCACGAGACCCGAAGATCGAAAGACTTATGACCAATACGGAGCAAAGGGAAGAAACCGTCGGGGGACCGCTTTTTACCCCAGGACGAGAAAACTGAGTCCGGGGCATTCCCGCTCGCGTTTTCTTGGGACGAGCACCGGAAGTCCTCAAGCTCAGCCCGTTTCCTTCGCTGCAAGTGCATTTCCAGTGGTTTCCGACACAGGACGAGCGTTCGCCACTCGTTGGAAGCTTCGGCCATCTTTTGGACCGTTTTGGGTCGCACCACAGTTCTCCCTCCAACGAGCTCGCTTCCCGACCTATACCTCCGGAAAACGTGTCAGGCAGCATGCCAGGAGTGTGGGTTGAAGTCCTCGGAGCACGAGACCCGAAGATCGAAAGACTTATGACCAATACGGAGCAAAGGGAAGAAACCGTCGGGGGACCGCTTTTTACCCCAGGACGAGAAAACTGAGTCCGGGGCATTCCCGCTCGCGTTTTCTTGGGACGAGCACCGGAAGTCCTCGAGCTCAGCCCGTTTCTTTCGCTGCAAGTGCATTTCCAGTGGTTTCCGACACCGGACGAGCGTTCGCCACTCGTTGGAAGCTTCGGCCATCTTTTGGACCGTTTTGGGTCGCACCACAGTTCTCCCTCCAACGAGCTCGCTTCCCGACCTATACCTCCAGAAAACGTGTCAGGGAGCATGCCAGGAGTGTGGGTTGAAGTCCTCGGAGCACGAGACCCGAAGATCGAAAGACTTATGACCAATACGGAGCAAAGGGAAGAAACCGTCGGGGGACCGCTTTTTACCCCAGGACGAGAAAACTGAGTCCGGGGCATTCCCGCTCGCGTTTTCTTGGGACGAGCACCGGAAGTCCTCGAGCTCAGCCCGTTTCCTTCGCTGCAAGTGCATTTCCAGTGGTTTCCGACACCGGACGAGCGTTCGCCACTCGTTGGAAGCTTCGGCCATCTTTTGGACCGTTTTGGGTCGCACCACAGTTCTCCCTCCAACGAGCTCGCTTCCCGACCTATACCTCCGGAAAACGTGTCAGGCAGCATGACAGGAGTGTGGGTTGAAGTCCTCGGAGCACGAGACCCGAAGATCGAAAGAATTATGACCAATACGGAGCAAAGGGAAGAAACCGTCGGGGGACCGCTTTTTACCCCAGGATGAGAAAACTGAGTCCGGGGCATTCCCGCTCGCGTTTTCTTGGGACGAACACCGGAAGTCCTCGAGCTCAGCCCGTTTCTTTCGCTGCAAGTGCATTTCCAGTGGTTTCTGACACCGGACGAGCGTTCGCCACTCGTTGGAAGCTTCGGCCATCTTTTGGACCGTTTTGGGTCGCACCACAGTTCTCCCTCCAACGAGCTCGCTTCCCGACCTATACCTCCGGAAAACGTGTCAGGGAGCATGCCAGGAGTGTGGGTTGAAGTCCTCGGAGCACGAGACCCGAAGATCGAAAGACTTATGACCAATACGGAGCAAAGGGAAGAAACCGTCGGGGGACCGCTTTTTACCCTAGGACGAGAAAACTGAGTCCGGGGCATTCCCGCTCGCGTTTTCTTGGGACGAGCACCGGAAGTCCTCGAGCTCAGCCCGTTTCCTTCGCTGCAAGTGCATTTCCAGTGGTTTCCGACACCGGACGAGCGTTCGCCACTCGTTGGAAGCTTCGGCCATCTTTTGGACCGTTTTGGGTCGCACCACAGTTCTCCCTCCAACGAGCTCGCTTCCCGACCTATACCTCCGGAAAACGTGTCAGGGAGCATGCCAGGAGTGTGGGATGAAGTCCTCGGAGCACGAGACCCGAAGATCGAAAGACTTATGACCAATACGGAGCAAAGGGAAGAAACCGTCGGGGGACCGCTTTTTACCCCAGGACGAGAAAACTGAGTCCGGGGCATTCCCGCTCGCGTTTTCTTGGGACGAGCACCGGAAGTCCTCGAGCTCAGCCCGTTTGCTTCGCTGCAAGTGCATTTCCAGTGGTTTCTGACACCGGACGAGCGTTCGCCACTCGTTGGAAGCTTCGGCCATCTGTTGGACCGTTTTGGGTCGCACCACAGTTCTCCCTCCAACGAGCTCGCTTCCCGACCTATACCTCCGGAAAACGTGTCAGGGAGCATGCCAGGAGTGTGGGTTGAAGTCCTCGGAGCACGAGACCCGAAGATCGAAAGACTTATGACCAATACGGAGCAAAGGGAAGAAACCGTCGGGGGACCGCTTTTTACCCCACGACGAGAAAACTGAGTCCGGGGCATTCCCGCTCGCGTTTTCTTGGGACGAGCACCGGAAGTCCTCGAGCTCAGCCCGTTTCCTTCGCTGCAAGTGCATTTCCAGTGGTTTCCGACACCGGACGAGCGTTCGCCACTCGTTGGAAGCTTCGGCCATCTTTTGGACCGTTTTGGGTCGCACCACAGTTCTCCCTCCAACGAGCTCGCTTCCCGACCTATACCTCCGGAAAACGTGTCAGGGAGCATGCCAGGAGTGTGGGTTGAAGTCCTCGGAGCACGAGACCCGAAGATCGAAAGACTTATGACCAATACGGAGCAAAGGGAAGAAACCGTCGGGGGACCGCTTTTTACCCCACGACGAGAAAACTGAGTCCGGGGCATTCCCGCTCGCGTTTTCTTGGGACGAGCACCGGAAGTCCTCGAGCTCAGCCCGTTTCCTTCGCTGCAAGTGCATTTCCAGTGGTTTCCGACACCGGACGACCGTTCGCCACTCGTTGGAAGCTTCGGCCATCTTTTGGACCGTTTTGGGTCGCACCACAGTTCTCCCTCCAACGAGCTCGCTTCCCGACCTATACCTCCGGAAAACGTGTCAGGGAGCATGCCAGGAGTGTGGGTTGAAGTCCTCGGAGCACGAGACCCGAAGATCGAAAGACTTATGACCAATACGGAGCAAAGGGAAGAAACCGTCGGGGGACCGCTTTTTACCCTAGGACGAGAAAACTGAGTCCGGGGCATTCCCGCTCGCGTTTTCTTGGGACGAGCACCGGAAGTCCTCGAGCTCAGCCCGTTTCCTTCGCTGCAAGTGCATTTCCAGTGGTTTCCGACACCGGACGAGCGTTCGCCACTCGTTGGAAGCTTCGGCCATCTTTTGGACCGTTTTGGGTCGCACCACAGTTCTCCCTCCAACGAGCTCGCTTCCCGACCTATACCTCCGGAAAACGTGTCAGGGAGCATGCCAGGAGTGTGGGTTGAAGTCCTCGGAGCACGAGACCCGAAGATCGAAAGACTTATGACCAATACGGAGCAAAGGGAAGAAACCGTCGGGGGACCGCTTTTTACCCCAGGACGAGAAAACTGAGTCCGGGGCATTCCCGCTCGCGTTTTCTTGGGACGAGCACCGGAAGTCCTCGAGCTCAGCCCGTTTCCTTCGCTGCAAGTGCATTTCCAGTGGTTTCTGACACCGGACGAGCGTTCGCCACTCGTTGGAAGCTTCGGCCATCTTTTGGACCGTTTTGGGTCGCACCACAGTTCTCCCTCCAACGAGCTCGCTTCCCGACCTATACCTCCGGAAAACGTGTCAGGGAGCATGCCAGGAGTGTGGGTTGAAGTCCTCGGAGCACGAGACCCGAAGATCGAAAGACTTATGACCAATACGGAGCAAAGGGAAGAAACCGTCGGGGGACCGCTTTTTACCCCAGGACGAGAAAACTGAGTCCGGGGCATTCCCGCTCGCGTTTTCTTGGGACGAGCACCGGAAGTCCTCGAGCTCAGCCCGTTTCCTTCGCTGCAAGTGCATTTCCAGTGGTTTCTGACACCGGACGAGCGTTCGCCACTCGTTGGAAGCTTCGGCCATCTTTTGGACCGTTTTGGGTCGCACCACAGTTCTCCCTCCAACGAGCTCGCTTCCCGACCTATACCTCCGGAAAACGTGTCAGGGAGCATGCCAGGAGTGTGGGTTGAAGTCCTCGGAGCACGAGACCCGAAGATCGAAAGACTTATGACCAATACGGAGCAAAGGGAAGAAACCGTCGGGGGACCGCTTTTTACCCCAGGACGAGAAAACTGAGTCCGGGGCATTCCCGCTCGCGTTTTCTTGGGACGAGCACCGCAAGTCCTCGAGCTCAGCCCGTTTCCTTCGCTGCAAGTGCATTTCCAGTGGTTTCTGACACCGGACGAGCGTTCGCCACTCGTTGGAAGCTTCGGCCATCTTTTGGACCGTTTTGGGTCGCACCACAGTTCTCCCTCCAACGAGCTCGCTTCCCGACCTATACCTCCGGAAAACGTGTCAGGGAGCATGCCAGGAGTGTGGGTTGAAGTCCTCGGAGCACGAGACCCGAAGATCGAAAGACTTATGACCAATACGGAGCAAAGGGAAGAAACCGTCGGGGGACCGCTTTTTACCCCAGGACGAGAAAACTGAGTCCGGGGCATTCCCGCTCGCGTTTTCTTGGGACGAGCACCGGAAGTCCTCGAGCTCAGCCCGTTTCCTTCGCTGCAAGTGCATTTCCAGTGGTTTCTGACACCGGACGAGCGTTCGCCACTCGTTGGAAGCTTCGGCCATCTTTTGGACCGTTTTGGGTCGCACCACAGTTCTCCCTCCAACGAGCTCGCTTCCCGACCTATACCTCCGGAAAACGTGTCAGGGAGCATGCCAGGAGTGTGGGTTGAAGTCCTCGGAGCACGAGACCCGAAGATCGAAAGACTTATGACCAATACGGAGCAAAGGGAAGAAACCGTCGGGGGACCGCTTTTTACCCCAGGACGAGAAAACTGAGTCCGGGGCATTCCCGCTCGCGTTTTCTTGGGACGAGCACCGTAAGTCCTCGAGCTCAGCCCGTTTCCTTCGCTGCAAGTGCATTTCCAGTGGTTTCTGACACCGGACGAGCGTTCGCCACTCGTTGGAAGCTTCGGCCATCTTTTGGACCGTTTTGGGTCGCACCACAGTTCTCCCTCCAACGAGCTCGCTTCCCGACCTATACCTCCAGAAAACGTGTCAGGGAGCATGCCAGGAGTGTGGGTTGAAGTCCTCGGAGCACGAGACCCGAAGATCGAAAGACTTATGACCAATACGGAGCAAAGGGAAGAAACCGTCGGGGGACCGCTTTTTACCCCAGGACGAGAAAACTGAGTCCGGGGCATTCCCGCTCGCGTTTTCTTGGGACGAGCACCGGAAGTCCTCGAGCTCAGCCCGTTTCCTTCGCTGCAAGTGCATTTCCAGTGGTTTCTGACACCGGACGAGCGTTCGCCACTCGTTGGAAGCTTCGGCCATCTTTTGGACCGTTTTGGGTCGCACCACAGTTCTCCCTCCAACGAGCTCGCTTCCCGACCTATACCTCCGGAAAACGTGTCAGGGAGCATGCCAGGAGTGTGGGTTGAAGTCCTCGGAGCACGAGACCCGAAGATCGAAAGACTTATGACCAATACGGAGCAAAGGGAAGAAACCGTCGGGGGACCGCTTTTTACCCCACGACGAGAAAACTGAGTCCGGGGCATTCCCGCTCGCGTTTTCTTGGGACGAGCACCGGAAGTCCTCGAGCTAGCCCGTTTCCTTCGCTGCAAGTGCATTTCCAGTGGTTTCTGACACCGGACGAGCGTTCGCCACTCGTTGGAAGCTTCGGCCATCTTTTGGACCGTTTTGGGTCGCACCACAGTTCTCCCTCCAACGAGCTCGCTTCCCGACCTATACCTCCGGAAAACGTGTCAGGGAGCATGCCAGGAGTGTGGGTTGAAGTCCTCGGAGCACGAGACCCGAAGATCGAAAGACTTATGACCAATACGGAGCAAAGGGAAGAAACCGTCGGGGGACCGCTTTTTACCCCAGGACGAGAAAACTGAGTCCGGGGCATTCCCGCTCGCGTTTTCTTGGGACGAGCACCGGAAGTCCTCGAGCTCAGCCCGTTTCCTTCGCTGCAAGTGCATTTCCAGTGGTTTCTGACACCGGACGAGCGTTCGCCACTCGTTGGAAGCTTCGGCCATCTTTTGGACCGTTTTGGGTCGCACCACAGTTCTCCCTCCAACGAGCTCGCTTCCCGACCTATACCTCCGGAAAACGTGTCTGGGAGCATGCCAGGAGTGTGGGTTGAAGTCCTCGGAGCACGAGACCCGAAGATCGAAAGACTTATGACCAATACGGAGCAAAGGGAAGAAACCGTCGGGGGACCGCTTTTTACCCCAGGACGAGAAAACTGAGTCCGGGGCATTCCCGCTCGCGTTTTCTTGGGACGAGCACCGGAAGTCCTCGAGCTCAGCCCGTTTGCTTCGCTGCAAGTGCATTTCCAGTGGTTTCTGACACCGGACGAGCGTTCGCCACTCGTTGGAAGCTTCGGCCATCTTTTGGACCGTTTTGGGTCGCACCACAGTTCTCCCTCCAACGAGCTCGCTTCCCGACCTATACCTCCGGAAAACGTGTCAGGGAGCATGCCAGGAGTGTGGGTTGAAGTCCTCGGAGCACGAGACCCGAAGATCGAAAGACTTATGACCAATACGGAGCAAAGGGAAGAAACCGTCGGGGGACCGCTTTTTACCCCAGGACGAGAAAACTGAGTCCGGGGCATTCCCGCTCGCGTTTTCTTGGGACGAGCACCGGAAGTCCTCAAGCTCAGCCCGTTTCCTTCGCTGCAAGTGCATTTCCAGTGGTTTCTGACACCGGACGAGCGTTCGCCACTCGTTGGAAGCTTCGGCCATCTTTTGGACCGTTTTGGGTCGCACCACAGTTCTCCCTCCAACGAGCTCGCTTCCCGACCTATACCTCCGGAAAACGTGTCAGGGAGCATGCCAGGAGTGTGGATTGAAGTCCTCGGAGCACGAGACCCGAAGATCGAAAGACTTATGACCAATACGGAGCAAAGGGAAGAAACCGTCGGGGGACCGCTTTTTACCCCAGGACGAGAAAACTGAGTCCGGGGCATTCCCGCTCGCGTTTTCGTGGGACGAGCACCGGAAGTCCTCGAGCTCAGCCCGTTTTCTTCGCTGCAAGTGCATTTCCAGTGGTTTCTGACACCGGACGAGCGTTCGCCACTCGTTGGAAGCTTCGGCCATCTTTTGGACCGTTTTGGGTCGCACCACAGTTCTCCCTCCAACGAGCTCGCTTCCCGACCTATACCTCCGGAAAACGTGTCAAGGAGCATGCCAGGAGTGTGGGTTGAAGTCCTCGGAGCACGAGACCCGAAGATCGAAAGACTTATGACCAATACGGAGCAAAGGGAAGAAACCGTCGGGGGACCGCTTTTTACCCCAGGACGAGAAAACTGAGTCCGGGGCATTCCCGCTCGCGTTCTCTTGGGACGAGCACCGGAAGTCCTCGAGCTCAGCCCGTTTCCTTCGCTGCAAGTGCATTTCCAGTGGTTTCTGACACCGGACGAGCGTTCGCCACTCGTTGGAAGCTTCGGCCATCTTTTGGACCGTTTTGGGTCGCACCACAGTTCTCCCTCCAACGAGCTCGCTTCCCGACCTATACCTCCGGAAAACGTGTCAGGGAGCATGCCAGGAGTGTGGGTTGAAGTCCTCGGAGCACGAGACCCGAAGATCGAAAGACTTATGACCAATACGGAGCAAAGGGAAGAAACCGTCGGGGGACCGCTTTTTACCCCAGGACGAGAAAACTGAGTCCGGGGCATTCCCGCTCGCGTTCTCTTGGGACGAGCACCGGAAGTCCTCGAGCTCAGCCCGTTTCCTTCGCTGCAAGTGCATTTCCAGTGGTTTCTGACACCGGACGAGCGTTCGCCACTCGTTGGAAGCTTCGGCCATCTTTTGGACCGTTTTGGGTCGCACCACAGTTCTCCCTCCAACGAGCTCGCTTCCCGACCTATACCTCCGGAAAACGTGTCAGGGAGCATGCCAGGAGTGTGGGTTGAAGTCCTCGGAGCACGAGACCCGAAGATCGAAAGACTTATGACCAATACGGAGCAAAGGGAAGAAACCGTCGGGGGACCGCTTTTTACCCCAGGACGAGAAAACTGAGTCCGGGTCATTCCCGCTCGCGTTCTCTTGGGACGAGCACCGGAAGTCCTCGAGCTCAGCCCGTTTCCTTCGCTGCAAGTGCATTTCCAGTGGTTTCTGACACCGGACGAGCGTTCGCCACTCGTGGAAGCTTCGGCCATCTTTTGGACCGTTTTGGGTCGCACCACAGTTCTCCCTCCAACGAGCTCGCTTCCCGACCTATACCTCCGGAAAACGTGTCAGGGAGCATGCCAGGAGTGTGGTTTGAAGTCCTCGGAGCACGAGACCCGAAGATCGAAAGACTTATGACCAATACGGAGCAAAGGGAAGAAACCGTCGGGGGACCGCTTTTTACCCCAGGACGAGAAAACTGAGTCCGGGGCATTCCCGCTCGCGTTTTCTTGGGACGAGCACCGGAAGTCCTCGAGCTCAGCCCGTTTCCTTCGCTGCAAGTGCATTTCCAGTGGTTTCTGACACCGGACGAGCGTTCGCCACTCGTTGGAAGCTTCGGCCATCTTTTGGACCGTTTTGGGTCGCACCACAGTTCTCCCTCCAACGAGCTCGCTTCCCGACCTATACCTCCGGAAAACGTGTCAGGGAGCATGCCAGGAGTGTGGGTTGAAGTCCTCAGAGCACGAGACCCGAAGATCGAAAGACTTATGACCAATACGGAGCAAAGGGAAGAAACCGTCGGGGGACCGCTTTTTACCCCAGGACGAGAAAACTGAGTCCGGGGCATTCCCGCTCGCGTTTTCTTGGGACGAGCACCGGAAGTCCTCGAGCTCAGCCCGTTTCCTTCGCTGCAAGTGCATTTCCAGTGGTTTCTGACACCGGACGAGCGTTCGCCACTCGTTGGAAGCTTCGGCCATCTTTTGGACAGTTTTGGGTCGCACCACAGTTCTCCCTCCAACGAGCTCGCTTCCCGACCTATACCTCCGGAAAACGTGTCAGGGAGCATGCCAGGAGTGTGGGTTGAAGTCCTCGGAGCACGAGACCCGAAGATCGAAAGACTTATGACCAATACGGAGCAAAGGGAAGAAACCGTCGGGGGACCGCTTTTTACCCCAGGACGAGAAAACTGAGTCCGGGGCATTCCCGCTCGCGTTTTCTTGGGACGAGCACCGGAAGTCCTCGAGCTCAGCCCGTTTCCTTCGCTGCAAGTGCATTTCCAGTGGTTTCTGACACCGGACGAGCGTTCGCCACTCGTTGGAAGCTTCGGCCATCTTTTGGACAGTTTTGGGTCGCACCACAGTTCTCCCTCCAACGAGCTCGCTTCCCGACCTATACCTCCGGAAAACGTGTCAGGGAGCATGCCAGGAGTGTGGGTTGAAGTCCTCGGAGCACGAGACCCGAAGATCGAAAGACTTATGACCAATACGGAGCAAAGGGAAGAAACCGTCGGGGGACCGCTTTTTACCCCAGGACGAGAAAACTGAGTCCGGGGCATTCCCGCTCGCGTTTTCTTGGGACGAGCACCGCAAGTCCTCGAGCTCAGCCCGTTTCCTTCGCTGCAAGTGCATTTCCAGTGGTTTCTGACACCGGACGAGCGTTCGCCACTCGTTGGAAGCTTCGGCCATCTTTTGGACCGTTTTGGGTCGCACCACAGTTCTCCCTCCAACGAGCTCGCTTCCCGACCTATACCTCCGGAAAACGTGTCAGGGAGCATGCCAGGAGTGTGGGTTGAAGTCCTCGGAGCACGAGACCCGAAGATCGAAAGACTTATGACCAATACGGAGCAAAGGGAAGAAACCGTCGGGGGACCGCTTTTTACCCCAGGACGAGAAAACTGAGTCCGGGGCATTCCCGCTCGCGTTTTCTTGGGACGAGCACCGGAAGTCCTCGAGCTCAGCCCGTTTCCTTCGCTGCAAGTGCATTTCCAGTGGTTTCTGACACCGGACGAGCGTTCGCCACTCGTTGGAAGCTTCGGCCATCTTTTGGACCGTTTTGGGTCGCACCACAGTTCTCCCTCCAACGAGCTCGCTTCCCGACCTATACCTCCGGAAAACGTGTCAGGGAGCATGCCAGGAGTGTGGGTTGAAGTCCTCGGAGCACGAGACCCGAAGATCGAAAGACTTATGACCAATACGGAGCAAAGGGAAGAAACCGTCGGGGGACCGCTTTTTACCCCAGGACGAGAAAACTGAGTCCGGGGCATTCCCGCTCGCGTTTTCTTGGGACGAGCACCGGAAGTCCTCGAGCTCAGCCCGTTTCCTTCGCTGCAAGTGCATTTCCAGTGGTTTCTGACACCGGACGAGCGTTCGCCACTCGTTGGAAGCTTCGGCCATCTTTTGGACCGTTTTGGGTCGCACCACAGTTCTCCCTCCAACGAGCTCGCTTCCCGACCTATACCTCCGGAAAACGTGTCAGGGAGCATGCCAGGAGTGTGGGTTGAAGTCCTCGGAGCACGAGACCCGAAGATCGAAAGACTTATGACCAATACGGAGCAAAGGGAAGAAACCGTCGGGGGACCGCTTTTTACCCCAGGACGAGAAAACTGAGTCCGGGGCATTCCCGCTCGCGTTTTCTTGGGACGAGCACCGGAAGTCCTCGAGCTCAGCCCGTTTCCTTCGCTGCAAGTGCATTTCCAGTGGTTTCTGACACCGGACGAGCGTTCGCCACTCGTTGGAAGCTTCGGCCATCTTTTGGACCGTTTTGGGTCGCACCACAGTTCTCCCTCCAACGAGCTCGCTTCCCGACCTATACCTCCGGAAAACGTGTCAGGGAGCATGCCAGGAGTGTGGGTTGAAGTCCTCGGAGCACGAGACCCGAAGATCGAAAGACTTATGACCTCTACGGAGCAAAGGGAAGAAACCGTCGGGGGACCGCTTTTTACCCCAGGACGAGAAAACTGAGTCCGGGGCATTCCCGCTCGCGTTTTCTTGGGACGAGCACCGGAAGTCCTCGAGCTCAGCCCGTTTCCTTCGCTGCAAGTGCATTTCCAGTGGTTTCTGACACCGGACGAGCGTTCGCCACTCGTTGGAAGCTTCGGCCATCTTTTGGACCGTTTTGGGTCGCACCACAGTTCTCCCTCCAACGAGCTCGCTTCCCGACCTATACCTCCGGAAAACGTGTCAGGGAGCATGCCAGGAGTGTGGGTTGAAGTCCTCGGAGCACGAGACCCGAAGATCGAAAGACTTATGACCAATACGGAGCAAAGGGAAGAAACCGTCGGGGGACCGCTTTTTACCCCAGGACGAGAAAACTGAGTCCGGGGCATTCCCGCTCGCGTTTTCTTGGGACGAGCACCGGAAGTCCTCGAGCTCAGCCCGTTTCCTTCGCTGCAAGTGCATTTCCAGTGGTTTCTGACACCGGACGAGCGTTCGCCACTCGTTGGAAGCTTCGGCCATCTTTTGGACCGTTTTGGGTCGCACCACAGTTCTCCCTCCAACGAGCTCGCTTCCCGACCTATACCTCCGGAAAACGTGTCAGGGAGCATGCCAGGAGTGTGGGTTGAAGTCCTCGGAGCACGAGACCCGAAGATCGAAAGACTTATGACCAATACGGAGCAAAGGGAAGAAACCGTCGGGGGACCGCTTTTTACCCCAGGACGAGAAAACTGAGTCCGGGGCATTCCCGCTCGCGTTTTCTTGGGACGAGCACCGGAAGTCCTCGAGCTCAGCCCGTTTCCTTCGCTGCAAGTGCATTTCCAGTGGTTTCTGACACCGGACGAGCGTTCGCCACTCGTTGGAAGCTTCGGCCATCTTTTGGACCGTTTTGGGTCGCACCACAGTTCTCCCTCCAACGAGCTCGCTTCCCGACCTATACCTCCGGAAAACGTGTCAGGGAGCATGCCAGGAGTGTGGGTTGAAGTCCTCGGAGCACGAGACCCGAAGATCGAAAGACTTATGACCAATACGGAGCAAAGGGAAGAAACCGTCGGGGGACCGCTTTTTACCCCAGGACGAGAAAACTGAGTCCGGGGCATTCCCGCTCGCATTTTCTTGGGACGAGCACCGGAAGTCCTCGAGCTCAGCCCGTTTCCTTCGCTGCAAGTGCATTTCCAGTGGTTTCTGACACCGGACGAGCGTTCGCCACTCGTTGGAAGCTTCGGCCATCTTTTGGACCGTTTTGGGTCGCACCACAGTTCTCCCTCCAACGAGCTCGCTTCCCGACCTATACCTCCGGAAAACGTGTCAGGGAGCATGCCAGGAGTGTGGGTTGAAGTCCTCGGAGCACGAGACCCGAAGATCGAAAGACTTATGACCAATACGGAGCAAAGGGAAGAAACCGTCGGGGGACCGCTTTTTACCCCAGGACGAGAAAACTGAGTCCGGGGCATTCCCGCTCGCGTTTTCTTGGGACGAGCACCGGAAGTCCTCGAGCTCAGCCCGTTTCCTTCGCTGCAAGTGCATTTCCAGTGGTTTCTGACACCGGACGAGCGTTCGCCACTCGTTGGAAGCTTCGGCCATCTTTTGGACCGTTTTGGGTCGCACCACAGTTCTCCCTCCAACGAGCTCGCTTCCCGACCTATACCTCCGGAAAACGTGTCAGGGAGCATGCCAGGAGTGTGGGTTGAAGTCCTCGGAGCACGAGACCCGAAGATCGAAAGACTTATGACCAATACGGAGCAAAGGGAAGAAACCGTCGGGGGACCGCTTTTTACCCCAGGACGAGAAAACTGAGTCCGGGGCATTCCCGCTCGCGTTTTCTTGGGACGAGCACCGGAAGTCCTCGAGCTCAGCCCGTTTCCTTCGCTGCAAGTGCATTTCCAGTGGTTTCTGACACCGGACGAGCGTTCGCCACTCGTTGGAAGCTTCGGCCATCTTTTGGACCGTTTTGGGTCGCACCACAGTTCTCCCTCCAACGAGTTCGCTTCCCGACCTATACCTCCGGAAAACGTGTCAGGGAGCATGCCAGGAGTGTGGGTTGAAGTCCTCGGAGCACGAGACTCGAAGATCGAAAGACTTATGACCAATACGGAGCAAAGGGAAGAAACCGTCGGGGGACCGCTTTTTACCCCAGGACGAGAAAACTGAGTCCGGGGCATTCCCGCTCGCGTTTTCTTGGGACGAGCACCGGAAGTCCTCGAGCTCAGCCCGTTTCCTTCGCTGCAAGTGCATTTCCAGTGGTTTCTGACACCGGACGAGCGTTCGCCACTCGTTGGAAGCTTCGGCCATCTTTTGGACCGTTTTGGGTCGCACCACAGTTCTCCCTCCAACGAGCTCGCTTCCCGACCTATACCTCCGGAAAACGTGTCAGGGAGCATGCCAGGAGTGTGGGTTGAAGTACTCGGAGCACGAGACCCGAAGATCGAAAGACTTATGACCAATACGGAGCAAAGGGAAGAAACCGTCGGGGGACCGCTTTTTACCCCAGGACGAGAAAACTGAGTCCGGGGCATTCCCGCTCGCGTTTTCTTGGGACGAGCACCGGAAGTCCTCGAGCTCAGCCCGTTTCCTTCGCTGCAAGTGCATTTCCAGTGGTTTCTGACACCGGACGAGCGTTCGCCACTCGTTGGAAGCTTCGGCCATCTTTTGGACCGTTTTGGGTCGCACCACAGTTCTCCCTCCAACGAGCTCGCTTCCCGACCTATACCTCCGGAAAACGTGTCAGGGAGCATGCCAGGAGTGTGGGTTGAAGTCCTCGGAGCACGAGACCCGAAGATCGAAAGACTTATGACCAATACGGAGCAAAGGGAAGAAACCGTCGGGGGACCGCTTTTTACCCCAGGACGAGAAAACTGAGTCCGGGGCATTCCCGCTCGCGTTTTCTTGGGACGAGCACCGGAAGTCCTCGAGCTCAGCCCGTTTCCTTCGCTGCAAGTGCATTTCCAGTGGTTTCTGACACCGGACGAGCGTTCGCCACTCGTTGGAAGCTTCGGCCATCTTTTGGACCGTTTTGGGTCGCACCACAGTTCTCCCTCCAACGAGCTCGCTTCCCGACCTATACCTCCGGAAAACGTGTCAGGGAGCATGCCAGGAGTGTGGGTTGAAGTCCTCGGAGCACGAGACCCGAAGATCGAAAGACTTATGACCAATACGGAGCAAAGGGAAGAAACCGTCGGGGGACCGCTTTTTACCCCAGGACGAGAAAACTGAGT
This sequence comes from Cucumis melo, assembly GCF_025177605.1. Lineage (NCBI taxonomy): Eukaryota > Viridiplantae > Streptophyta > Magnoliopsida > Cucurbitales > Cucurbitaceae > Cucumis > Cucumis melo. The sequence goes on from NW_026123854.1 coordinate 240,096, forward strand.
CCGGGGCATTCCCGCTCGCGTTTTCTTGGGACGAGCACCGGAAGTCCTCGAGCTCAGCCCGTTTCCTTCGCTGCAAGTGCATTTCCAGTGGTTTCTGACACCGGACGAGCGTTCGCCACTCGTTGGAAGCTTCGGCCATCTTTTGGACCGTTTTGGGTCGCACCACAGTTCTCCCTCCAACGAGCTCGCTTCCCGACCTATACCTCCGGAAAACGTGTCAGGGAGCATGCCAGGAGTGTGGGTTGAAGTCCTCGGAGCACGAGACCCGAAGATCGAAAGACTTATGACCAATACGGAGCAAAGGGAAGAAACCGTCGGGGGACCGCTTTTTACCCCAGGACGAGAAAACTGAGTCCGGGGCATTCCCGCTCGCGTTTTCTTGGGACGAGCACCGGAAGTCCTCGAGCTCAGCCCGTTTCCTTCGCTGCAAGTGCATTTCCAGTGGTTTCTGACACCGGACGAGCGTTCGCCACTCGTTGGAAGCTTCGGCCATCTTTTGGACCGTTTTGGGTCGCACCACAGTTCTCCCTCCAACGAGCTCGCTTCCCGACCTATACCTCCGGAAAACGTGTCAGGGAGCATGCCAGGAGTGTGGGTTGAAGTCCTCGGAGCACGAGACCCGAAGATCGAAAGACTTATGACCAATACGGAGCAAAGGGAAGAAACCGTCGGGGGACCGCTTTTTACCCCAGGACGAGAAAACTGAGTCCGGGGCATTCCCGCTCGCGTTTTCTTGGGACGAGCACCGGAAGTCCTCGAGCTCAGCCCGTTTCCTTCGCTGCAAGTGCATTTCCAGTGGTTTCTGACACCGGACGAGCGTTCGCCACTCGTTGGAAGTTTCGGCCATCTTTTGGACCGTTTTGGGTCGCACCACAGTTCTCCCTCCAACGAGCTCGCTTCCCGACCTATACCTCCGGAAAACGTGTCAGGGAGCATGCCAGGAGTGTGGGTTGAAGTCCTCGGAGCACGAGACCCGAAGATCGAAAGACTTATGACCAATACGGAGCAAAGGGAAGAAACCGTCGGGGGACCGCTTTTTACCCCAGGACGAGAAAACTGAGTCCGGGGCATTCCCGCTCGCGTTTTCTTGGGACGAGCACCGGAAGTCCTCGAGCTCAGCCCGTTTCCTTCGCTGCAAGTGCATTTCCAGTGGTTTCTGACACCGGACGAGCGTTCGCCACTCGTTGGAAGCTTCGGCCATCTTTTGGACCGTTTTGGGTCGCACCACAGTTCTCCCTCCAACGAGCTCGCTTCCCGACCTATACCTCCGGAAAACGTGTCAGGGAGCATGCCAGGAGTGTGGGTTGAAGTCCTCGGAGCACGAGACCCGAAGATCGAAAGACTTATGACCAATACGGAGCAAAGGGAAGAAACCGTCGGGGGACCGCTTTTTACCCCAGGACGAGAAAACTGAGTCCGGGGCATTCCCGCTCGCGTTTTCTTGGGACGAGCACCGGAAGTCCTCGAGCTCAGCCCGTTTCCTTCGCTGCAAGTGCATTTCCAATGGTTTCTGACACCGGACGAGCGTTCGCCACTCGTTGGAAGCTTCGGCCATCTTTTGGACCGTTTTGGGTCGCACCACAGTTCTCCCTCCAACGAGCTCGCTTCCCGACCTATACCTCCGGAAAACGTGTCAGGGAGCATGCCAGGAGTGTGGGTTGAAGTCCTCGGAGCACGAGACCCGAAGATCGAAAGACTTATGACCAATACGGAGCAAAGGGAAGAAACCGTCGGGGGACCGCTTTTTACCCCAGGACGAGAAAACTGAGTCCGGGGCATTCCCGCTCGCGTTTTCTTGGGACGAGCACCGGAAGTCGTCGAGCTCAGCCCGTTTCCTTCGCTGCAAGTGCATTTCCAGTGGTTTCTGACACCGGACGAGCGTTCGCCACTCGTTGGAAGCTTCGGCCATCTTTTGGACCGTTTTGGGTCGCACCACAGTTCTCCCTCCAACGAGCTCGCTTCCCGACCTATACCTCCGGAAAACGTGTCAGGGAGCATGCCAGGAGTGTGGGTTGAAGTCCTCGGAGCACGAGACCCGAAGATCGAAAGACTTATGACCAATACGGAGCAAAGGGAAGAAACCGTCGGGGGACCGCTTTTTACCCCAGGACGAGAAAACTGAGTCCGGGGCATTCCCGCTCGCGTTTTCTTGGGACGAGCACCGGAAGTCCTCGAGCTCAGCCCGTTTCCTTCGCTGCAAGTGCATTTCCAGTGGTTTCTGACACCGGACGAGCGTTCGCCACTCGTTGGAAGCTTCGGCCATCTTTTGGACCGTTTTGGGTCGCACCACAGTTCTCCCTCCAACGAGCTCGCTTCCCGACCTATACCTCCGGAAAACGTGTCAGGGAGCATGCCAGGAGTGTGGGTTGAAGTCCTCGGAGCACGAGACCCGAAGATCGAAAGACTTATGACCAATACGGAGCAAAGGGAAGAAACCGTCGGGGGACCGCTTTTTACCCCAGGACGAGAAAACTGAGTCCGGGGCATTCCCGCTCGCGTTTTCTTGGGACGAGCACCGGAAGTCGTCGAGCTCAGCCCGTTTCCTTCGCTGCAAGTGCATTTCCAGTGGTTTCTGACACCGGACGAGCGTTCGCCACTCGTTTGAAGCTTCGGCCATCTTTTGGACCGTTTTGGGTCGCACCACAGTTCTCCCTCCAACGAGCTCGCTTCCCGACCTATACCTCCGGAAAACGTGTCAGGGAGCATGCCAGGAGTGTGGGTTGAAGTCCTCGGAGCACGAGACCCGAAGATCGAAAGACTTATGACCAATACGGAGCAAAGGGAAGAAACCGTCGGGGGACCGCTTTTTACCCCAGGACGAGAAAACTGAGTCCGGGGCATTCCCGCTCGCGTTTTCTTGGGACGAGCACCGGAAGTCCTCGAGCTCAGCCCGTTTCCTTCGCTGCAAGTGCATTTCCAGTGGTTTCTGACACCGGACGAGCGTTCGCCACTCGTTGGAAGCTTCGGCCATCTTTTGGACCGTTTTGGGTCGCACCACAGTTCTCCCTCCAACGAGCTCGCTTCCCGACCTATACCTCCGGAAAACGTGTCAGGGAGCATGCCAGGAGTGTGGGTTGAAGTCCTCGGAGCACGAGACCCGAAGATCGAAAGACTTATGACCAATACGGAGCAAAGGGAAGAAACCGTCGGGGGACCGCTTTTTACCCCAGGACGAGAAAACTGAGTCCGGGGCATTCCCGCTCGCGTTTTCTTGGGACGAGCACCGGAAGTCCTCGAGCTCAGCCCGTTTCCTTCGCTGCAAGTGCATTTCCAGTGGTTTCTGACACCGGACGAGCGTTCGCCACTCGTTGGAAGCTTTCGGCCATCTTTTGGACCGTTTTGGGTCGCACCACAGTTCTCCCTCCAACGAGCTCGCTTCCCGACCTAATACCTCCGGAAAACGTGTCAGGGAGCATGCCAGGAGTGTGGGTTGAAGTCCTCGGAGCACGAGACCCGAAGATCGAAAGACTTATGACCAATACGGAGCAAAGGGAAGAAACCGTCGGGGGACCGCTTTTTACCCCAGGACGAGAAAACTGAGTCCGGGGCATTCCCGCTCGCGTTTTCTTGGGACGAGCACCGGAAGTCCTCGAGCTCAGCCCGTTTCCTTCGCTGCAAGTGCATTTCCAGTGGTTTCTGACACCGGGACGAGCGTTCGCCACTCGTTGGAAGCTTCGGCCATCTTTTGGACCGTTTTGGGTCGCACCACAGTTCTCCCTCCAACGAGCTCGCTTCCCGACCTATACCTCCGGAAAACGTGTCAGGGAGCATGCCAGGAGTGTGGGTTGAAGTCCTCGGAGCACGAGACCCGAAGATCGAAAGAACTTATGACCAATACGGAGCAAAGGGAAGAAACCGTCGGGGGGACCGCTTTTTACCCCAGGACGAGAAAACTGAGTCCGGGGCATTCCCGCTCGCGTTTTCTTGGGACGAGCACCGGAAGTCCTCGAGCTCAGCCCGTTTCCTTCGCTGCAAGTGCATTTCCAGTGGTTTCTGACACCGGGACGAGCGTTCGCCACTCGTTGGAAGCTTCGGCCATCTTTTGGACCGTTTTGGGTCGCACCACAGTTCTCCCTCCAACGAGCTCGCTTCCCGACCTATACCTCCGGAAAACGTGTCAGGGAGCATGCCAGGAGTGTGGGTTGAAGTCCTCGGAGCACGAGACCCGAAGATCGAAAGACTTATGACCAATACGGAGCAAAGGGAAGAAACCGTCGGGGGACCGCTTTTTACCCCCAGGACGAGAAAACTGAGTCCGGGGCATTCCCCGCTCCGCGTTTTCTTGGGACGAGCACCGAAGTCCTCGAGCTCAGCCCGTTTCCTTCGCTGCAAGTGCATTTCCAGTGGTTTCTGACACCGAGACGAGCGTTCGCCACTCGTTGGAAGCTTCGGCCATCTTTTGGACCGTTTTGGGTCGCACCACAGTTCTCCCTCCAACGAGCTCGCTTCCCGACCTATACCTCCGGAAAACGTGTCAGGGAGCATGCCAGGAGTGTGGGTTGAAGTCCTCGGAGCACGAGACCCGAAGATCGAAAGACTTATGACCAATACGGAGCAAAGGGAAGAAACCGTCGGGGGACCGCTTTTTACCCCAGGACGAGAAAACTGAGTCCGGGGCATTCCCGCTCGCGTTTTCTTGGGACGAGCACCCGGAAGTCCTCGAGCTCAGCCCGTTTCCTTCGCTGCAAGTGCATTTCTAGTGGTTTCTGACACCGGACGAGCGTTCGCCACTCGTTGGAAGCTTCGGCCATCTTTTGGACCGTTTTGGGTCGCACCACAGTTCTCCCTCCAACGAGCTCGCTTCCCGACCTATACCTCCGGAAAACGTGTCAGGGAGCATGCCAGGAGTGTGGGTTGAAGTCCTCGGAGCACGAGACCCGAAGATCGAAAGACTTATGACCAATACGGAGCAAAGGGAAGAAACCGTCGGGGGGACCGCTTTTTACCCCAGGACGAGAAAACTGAGTCCGGGGCATTCTTCCCGCTCGCGTTTTCTTGGGACGAGCACCGGAAGTCCTCGAGCTCAGCCCGTTTCCTTCGCTGCAAGTGCATTTCCATGTGGTTTCTGACACCGGGACGAGCGTTCGCCACTCGTTGGAAGCTTCGGCCATCTTTTGGACCGTTTTGGGTCGCACCACAGTTCTCCCTCCAACGAGCTCGCTTCCCGACCTATACCTCCGGAAAACGTGTCAGGGAGCATGCCATGGAGTGTGGGTTGAAGTCCTCGGAGCACGAGACCCGAAGATCGAAAGACTTATGACCAATACGGAGCAAAGGGAAGAAACCGTCGGGGGACCGCTTTTTTACCCCCAGGACGAGAAAACTGAGTCCGGGGCATTCCCGCTCGCGGTTTTCTTGGGACGAGCACCGGAAGTCCTCGAGCTCAGCCCGTTTCCTTCGCTGCAAGTGCATTTCCAGTGGTTTCTGACACCGGACGAGCGTTCGCCACTCGTTGGAAGCTTCGGCCATCTTTTGGACCGTTTTGGGTCGCACCACAGTTCTCCCTCCAACGAGCTCGCTTCCCGACCTATACCTCCGGAAGAACGTGTCAGGGAGCATGCCAGGAGTGTGGGTTGAAGTCCTCGGAGCACGAGACCCGAAGATCGAAAGACTTATGACCAATACGGAGCAAAGGGAAGAAACCGTCGGGGGACCGCTTTTTACCCCAGGACGAGAAAACTGAGTCCGGGGCATTCCCGCTCGCGTTTTCTTGGGACGAGCACCGGAAGTCCTCGAGCTCAGCCCGTTTCCTTCGCTGCAAAGTGCATTTCCAGTGGTTTCTGACACCGGACGAGCGTTCGCCACTCGTTGGAAGCTTCGGCCATCTTTGGACCGTTTTGGGGTCGCACCACAGTTCTCCCTCCAACGAGCTCGCTTCCCGACCTATACCTCCGGAAAACGTGTCAGGGAGCATGCCAGGAGTGTGGGTTGAAGTCCTCGGAGCACGAGACCCGAAGATCGAAAGACTTATGACCAATACGGAGCAAAGGGAAGAAACCGTCGGGGGGACCGCTTTTTACCCCAGGACGAGAAAACTGAGTCCGGGGCATTCCCGCTCTGCGTTTTTCTTGGGACGAGCACCGGAAGTCGTCGAGCTCAGCCCGTTTCCTTCGCTGCAAGTGCATTTCCAGTGGTTTCTGACACCGGACGAGCGTTCGCCACTCGTTGGAAGCTTCGGCCATCTTTTGGACCGTTTTGGGTCGCACCACAGTTCTCCCTCCAACGAGCTCGCTTTCCCGACCTATACCTCCGGAAAACGTGTCAGGGAGCATGCCAGGAGTGTGGGTTGAAGTCCTCGGAGCACGAGACCCGAAGATCGAAAGACTTATGACCAATACGGAGCAAAGGGAAGAAACCGTCGGGGGACCGCTTTTTACCCCAGGACGAGAAAACTGAGTCCGGGGCATTCCCGCTCGCGTTTTCTTGGGACGAGCACCGGAAGTCCTCGAGCTCAGCCCGTTTCCTTCGCTGCAAGTGCATTTCCAGTGGTTTCTGACACCGGACGAGCGTTCGCCACTCGTTGGAAGCTTCGGCCATCTTTTGGACCGTTTTGGGTCGCACCACAGTTCTCCCTCCAACGAGCTCGCTTCCCGACCTATACCTCCGGAAACGTGTCATGGGAGCATGCCAGGAGTGTGGGTTGAAGTCCTCGGAGCACGAGACCCGAAGATCGAAAGACTTATGACCAATACGGAGCAAAGGGGAAGAAACCGGTCGGGGGGACCGCTTTTTTACCCCAGGACGAGAAAACTGAGTCCGGGGCATTCCCCGCTCGCGTTTTCTTGGGACGAGCACCGGAAGTCCTCGAGCTCAGCCCGTTTCCTTCGCTGCAAGTGCATTTCCAGTGGTGTTCTGACACCGGACGAGCGTTCGCCACTCGTTGGAAGCTTCGGCCATCTTTTGGACCGTTTTGGGTCGCACCACAGTTCTCCCTCCAACGAGCTCGCTTCCCGACCTATACCTCCGGAAAACGTGTCAGGGGGAGCATGCCAGGAGTGTGGGTT
>NW_026123856.1:0-12500 GCF_025177605.1 Cucumis melo
AATTAGATCATTGGAGTTATCGTATTATTAGTCTAGGGTTTATCTTTTTAAGCATAGGTATTCTTTCAGGGGCAGTATGGGCTAATGAGACATGGGGATCGTATTGGAATTGGGACCCAAAGGAAACTTGGGCATTTATTACTTGGACGATATTTGCAATTTATTTACATACGCGAACAAATAAAAATTTTGAAGGTGTAAATTCCGCAATTGTGGCCTCTATGGGTTTTCTTATAATTTGGATATGCTATTTTGGGGTCAATCTATTAGGGATAGGGCTACATAGTTATGGTTCATTTACATTAACATCTAATTGAATTCATTCAAGAAAGGGCCTGACGAACACAAACATGGAGGGGTATAGATAAGAAAATTGTGTGTAAGACATCGAGAACCCTTTGAATCACTACATTACTTGATTCAAATGGTTCTCACAAAAGCCAAATGTATGAGGAAGTCCAATTCATTTTTTTATTTAACTTAAGAAAAAAGACTTCTTTTTTTTATTGTGCAACGAATGATTAAAAAAAATTATTATAGTATTGCTGTTTCATTTTTTTATGAAAACTATCTAGCAAAATAATTAGATAAAATAGCTTCGACCTTGTCAACTGATAGTGAGAAAACAAAATCTGGATAAATACCAATACCTATGACAGGTATAAGGATAGAGATCGCAACAAACAACTCTCGTGGTCCCGAATCAAAAAAATAAGAATTTTTAGCATTAAAAAGCTTGTATCCATAGAACATCTGGCGTAACATAGATAATAAATAAATGGGAGTTAATATAATTCCAATTGCCATTACCAAAGTAATTACTATTTTTGCCATTAAAAGATATTTTTGGCTAGTAATTATTCCAAAAAAGACTATTAATTCTGCAACAAAACCGCTCATACCAGGCAATGCAAGGGAAGCCATCGATAAGATACTGAAAGTCATAAATATTTTTGGAATTGGGATAGCCAGTCCTCCCATTTCATCGAGATAAACCAGACGTATTCTATCATAACTTGTTCCTGCCAAGAAAAAAAGTGCAGCGCCAATAAATCCATGAGAGATTATTTGTAAAATAGCTCCATTCAGTCCCGTATCGCTTATAGAACCAATTCCTATAATTATGAAACCCATATGAGAGACGGAGGAATAAGCTATTCTTTTTTTTTAAATTGCGTTGACCCGAAGATGTTGAAGCTGCATAGATTATTTGAATTATGCCTAATATGATCAACCAGGGTGAAAAGATAGAATGGGCGTGGGGTAATAATTCCATATTGATCCGAACCAATCCATATGCTCCCATTTTTAATAAGATTCCGGCTAGAAGCATACAAGTACTGTAATGTGCCTCTCCGTGGGTATCTGGTAACCATGTATGTAAGGGTATAATCGGTGATTTGACAGCAAAAGCAATAAGAAATCCGATATAGAATAGTATTTCTAGTGCTATAGGATACGATTGATTAGCTGATGTTTCAAAATTTAAAGTTGGTTCATTAGAACCATATAAACCGATACCCAGAACTCCCATTAACAAAAAAATGGAACCTCCCGCAGTGTACAAAATAAACTTTGTAGCTGAATACAACCGTTTCTTTCCGCCCCACATCGATAGAAGTAGATAAACGGGAATTAATTCTAACTCCCACATGATAAAAAAGAGTAAGAGGTCTCGAGCAGAAAATGATCCTATTTGACCACTATACATTGCTAACATTAGAAAATGGAATAATCGGGAATCTCGAGTAACTGGCCAAGCCGCTAAAGTAGCTAAAGTGGTGATAAACCCCGTCAGTAAAATGGGTCCTATGGAAAGTCCATCGATTCCCAATCTCCAGTAAAAATCCAAAAAAGGGATCCATTTATAATCCTCCATCAATTGGATTAATGGATCGTCTAATTCGAAATGATAACAAAACGCATAGGTTGTTAGAAGCAGCTCGAGTACACAGATACATATAGTATACCATCTCATTACTTTATTTCCTCTATGAGGGAAAAAGAAAAGTAATAAACCCGCAAATATTGGAAAAACTACAACTGTTGTTAACCAAGGAAAATAATTCGTAGTAAAAACAAGATACACTTGGACTAAAAAAACCCATGTTCGAAAATAAAATAAAAAAAAATATATATATGTATATTTATTTTCGAGCACGAGTTTTTGTCGGTAAAAAAGAAATCAAATGTATTCAAGGGGGCTTTTAGAGAACGTATCAATAAGCTAGACCCATGCTTCGAGTTGTTTCATGCCATAAATAAACGCGAACACTCAAAAAATCTGTCGGACAGGCAGATTCACATCTCTTACAACCAACACAGTCTTCCGTTCGTGGAGCCGAAGCTATTTGCTTAGCTTTACATCCGCCCCAAGGTATCATTTCTAATACATCTGTGGGGCAAGCTCGGACACATTGAGTACACCCTATACATGTATCATAAATCTTTACTGAATGTGACATTGGATCTATAATTTTTTTTTAAGACTATAAATTTTCGATCGAGTAAATTTGTAAATGAATTATATATTTAGATACCAGATGAGTCAATAATTTATCAGAATTTTGATAATCAATCTACTTTCAGATTAACTCATGCGATAGGGCCAAGATACTTTGATTTTTTACGTTTTCGCAAACATTATCATGGATTACGTATGATACATATAATTTTACTTGATGAATATCATAATTTATCTCATAAATAAATATTACTTATTCAACAAATTCGATTGATTGATACGAGTGGATTTTCTGTTACGATAAATTGACGAAAGAATAGCTGGGCCAATAGCTGCTTCAGCGGCTGCAATAGCTATAACAAAAATTGAGAAAATATTCCCTTTTAATTGGCGACTATCAAAAAAATCAGAAAATGTTACGAAATTCATATTAACTGCATTCAGTATAAGCTCAAGACACATAAGGGCCCTAACCATATTTCGGCTTGTGATCAATCCATAGATACCGATAGAAAATAAATAGGCACTTATAATAAGTACATGTTCGAGCATGATTGACCAACTCCTTATCAATTCCGATTCATTTCAATATGAACAAAAATGTAATAGATTCAATTCAATTGACAAAAAAAAAGTACAGAACAAGAGAATATATTCGTAATCGATCGAATAAAAGAATTTTGAGTTTAGACCAAAAAATCTTCAAATAGAATTGAAGGGGAATGTGTGTGATAACATACAACAAAGTTTAAATTATGCTATTTCTAACTAAAGATTTATTACTGGCGAGCCACGGAAATTGCGCCGATCAAAGCAGCTAAAAGAATGATCGAAATGAGTTCAAATGGAAGAAAAAAATATGTTGATAAATAAATTCCAATTTGTTGACTATTACTTATTAAATCTTGCTCTAGAATCTGATTTGATCTTGTAGTCCAAATAATCCCATACCATGACGTATCTACAATAGTAGTCATTAGTGAAACAAAAATACTTGTACAAACCAGAAAAGTAACTCCATTCCCAACGGTCCAAAGATTAAAATCTTTGGAATATTCTGAACCCTTCATGAACATCACAGCAAATATGATTAAAACATTTATAGCTCCCACGTAAAAAGGAGTTGCGCAGCAGCTACAAACTGGGCGTTTGCTAGAATATAGAATAAGGATATAGAAACAAGAACCAGTCCCAACGAAAAAGCAGAATAAATGGAGTTGTTAAATAATAGTACTCCCATACTTCCTAATATAAGACCTGATCCCAACAAGACTACAAGAAAATCATGTATCGGTCCAGGCAAATCCATTATATGTAGTAAAAAAAGAGATAAATAAATCTAAATGTTTTTCATGACCTTATTGATCTGACCAGGAAAAAAAATGTATAATCAATTCCTAATTAAATATTAAGGGGTGTGAATTAATGTAGGTACAGTTATTCTATTAATCTTAGTCTTGATCTGAAAGAGTAAAGTAGATTGAAACTATATATTTCGAAATATATAGTTTCAATCTAAATTAAGCTACAATTCTCATGAATCAATAGTTTGGATTTGTAGGTAGTGACCAAACAAACAAAACGAAAGAAACCTCATGTCTTTAGATCAAAACAGAACCTTAGTAATTGTAAATTACTCTTTAATCAACAGATTGACTTATTTTAGACTTCAATTTGAGGCGAATTCGAATTCAAAATTGTTCTAATTGTATAATCATCAACTACTGACATTGGTAAACGACCCAAAGAAATTTGATTATAATTCAATTCGTGACGATCATAAGTAGAAAGTTCATATTCTTCAGTCATTGATAAACAATTTGTTGGACAATATTCAACGCAGTTACCACAAAATATACAGATCCCGAAATCAATACTGTAATTAAGCAATCGTTTCTTTCGAATATCCGTTTCCAATTTCCAATCAACAACGGGGAGATCTATAGGACATACACGAACACATACTTCACAAGCAATGCATTTATCGAATTCAAAATGGATTCGACCACGGAAACGCTCCGATGCTATTAATTTTTCGTAAGGATATTGAATAGTTACAGGCAAACGATTTGCATGGGATAAAGTAATCATGAAACCCTGACCAATGTACCTTGCAGCTCGTACTGTTTGTTGACCATAATTCATGAACCCAGTTACCATAGGGAACATATTATAATATCTCTAAAGAATTTTATGTTTGTTTCTTTCTCTTGTTTGAGCAAGTCGTGAATATAGAATATGGTATTCCTTTACAATGAAAAGAGTTGAAAAGATGTTGTTAATAATAGATTACCGAGAGATATAGGTAAAAGAAATTTCCATCCAAGATTTAATAGTTGATCTATTCTTAGTCGGGGTAAAGTCCATCTTGTTGCTATAGAAATGAACAAGAACAAATAAGTTTTCGCTAATGTAATAAAGATACTAATTGTCATTCCAAAGACTTCATACACTTTATTTATTTCAAATAGTTCATAACCTAATATGTATGGAATAGAGATATCCCAACCACCCAAGTAAAGAACAGTTACAAATAACGAAGAAACTAATAGATTTAGATAGGAAGCAACATAAAATAAACCAAATTTTATACCTGAATACTCAGTTTGATAACCCGCTACTAATTCTTCTTCTGCTTCTGGTAAATCAAAAGGTAATCTCTCGCATTCTGCTAAGGAAGAAATTAGAAAAATAACAAACCCTATAGGTTGACGCCACAAATTCCAACCCCAAAAACCATATTTTGATTGAGCCTCAACTATATCAACGGTACTAGAACTGTTAGATAATTATAGTCGGTAATAACATCACTGTTCTCATCGCTATTACAGAACCGTACATGAGATTTTCACCTCATACGGCTCCTTGAGGGCCTTAAATAAATCTAAGGAGCGTATCGGGATTATTTATCTTGTCTTGCTATGTTTTTTTTGTAGAATACTATAAGATAAAAATATACTATAAGATAAAAATCTATCGTGTGTCCCCAAATTAACCCAATAGAATTCTGTCTGTTATAATAATAAAGAAAAAGGTTACTTCTGAATTGATCTCATCCTTTAAAAAAAATTCTTTGTTGAGTAATAACTTAATTCTTTACTAAAATACTATTTATTATAAATATCAATAACCCATTGTTTTCAATTACGAAAAAAAAATTGGCTATTCCATTAGTTCATGAATTCGGACATGAATTCTATCTCTATGAATAGGGAGATAGGAAAGAAATGCATATAGTAATGGAGATAAGAAACAATAAAAAATATCTCTTTTTTTTTTTTTTTGTAATTGGATTCTTTCCATTTTTTTTCGTTCCTATTCTTCTTTCTGAGAAAAAGGGTACTTACTCAATAAGGGATTATTTCGTTTCCGATAGTCATTTATTTAATGGGTGGATAGGCGTATACTCTGGATCGGAATCGTGGGGAGTACTGCCTGATCATTTCTACAAACTTAAAGCCCCAATTCGTATTCTTTTTATATTATGCATTTTGCAAAAATGTCCTTCTCTCTCTTTTGGTTTTGGATAATTTTGAAAATCTCCATTACTAATCCTTTGTATATCTTGGTGTTTCTAACCATCCACTCATTTTTGCTCAATCGGCTGTGTTATGGTAATACACATATGGTAGTACATAAAAATAATAGTGAAAACTCAATCCGGTTGATCTTTTGAGTCCGCTTCAAGACAGGATAACTAGTGACCCAATCTTGGGGCTCTCTTGCGCCTATATTTTTTTCTGCTTAACTCTTATACATAGAAAATGAGACTTAATATTTTGACTGCTAATTTTTATTTATATAAGCTGTTTTCTTTCACTCATATAACTATCTGATTTAGTTCATTAATCCGAATAATAAATATAAAAATGAGGATATCTATTCAATGCATTTCAACCCTTTTCTCGAAAAAAAGTGGGAGAAGTTTATGTCTCAACGAATCACACGTAGAGATATTGATAATACACATAGAGTTAATGGTATTTCATAACTAATTGATTGAGCAGCAGCTCGTAGACCACCTAAGAAGGAATATTTATTATTGGATCCATATCCTGACATAAGAAGTCCGATGGGAGCAACACTTGAAATGGCAATCCATAAAAAAACACCGATAGGTAGATCGGCTAAAACAAGGCGATAACCAAAAGGAATTACTGAATAGCTTAGTAAAATTGATATGACTGCTATCGATGGTCCCATACTGAATAAGCGAGTATCACCTCTAGATGGAAGCAGATTTTCTTTAAAAAGTAGTTTTGTACCATCTGCTAAAGCTTGAAGAACTCCCAAAGGACCAGCATATTCAGGTCCAATCCGTTGTTGTATTCCTGCGGATATTTCTCTTTCTAACCATACAATTACTAGTACGCCTATTGTGATTCCCAATACAGTAGTCAAAATAGGGACAAGTACCCATAGAATTCCATAGAATTCTTTTAAGAATTCCAATCTCGAAAAAGAATTGATATCTTGGACTTGTGATGTATCAATTATCATTTTAACGATCAACTTCTCCCATAATGATATCTATGCTACCTAGTATTGTCATAATATCAGCCAATTTCATTCTTTTAACTAACTGAGGAAGAATTTGCAAATTGATAAAACCCGGCGGGCGAATTTTCCACCTCCAAGGAAAACCACCCTGATCCCCTATCAAAAAAATGCCCAATTCTCCTTTGGGGGCTTCGACTCTCACATAAAGTTCTTGTTTCGCCAATTCAAAAGTTGGCGAAGGTTTTTTACTAATGAATCGATAGTCAAAGTCATTCCATTCCGGAGACCTTGCTCGATCAAAAGATCGTATTTCTAAATTTTCATAAGGTCCCCCTGGAATTCCTTCCAAAGCTTGTTGAATAATTTTTACGGATTCCGTCATCTCAGCAAGTCTGACTAAATAACGAGCTAATGAATCGCCTTCTTTTTGCCACTGAACTTCCCAATCAAATTCGTCATAACACTCATAACGATCAACTTTACGAAGATCCCATGGTATTCCGGAAGCTCGTAGCATTGGTCCTGATAACCCCCAATTTATGACCTCTTCTCCAGAAATAATACCTACTCCCTCAACTCGTTCTAAAAAAATAGGATTTTGTGTAATAAGTTTTTGATATTCAGCAACCGCTGTCAAAAAATAATCGCAGAAATCCAAACATTTATCTATCCATCCATGAGGTAGATCAGCCGCGACTCCCCCGATACGAAAAAAATTATGCATCATTCTCATACCGGTGGCTGCTTCGAATAGATCATATACTAATTCTCGTTCTCTGAAAATATAGAAGAAGGGAGTCTGTGCGCCAATATCCGCCATAAAAGGGCCAAGCCATAACAGATGAGAAGCTATACGACTCAACTCCAACATAATTACTCTGATATAGCTAGCTCTTTTGGGGACTTGAATATTTCCCAACTGTTCTGGACCATTTACGGTTATTGCTTCTGTAAACATAGTAGCTAAATAATCCCAACGTGTTACATAAGGTAGATATTGTATAATTGTTCGGTTTTCTGCAATTTTTTCCATCCCTCTGTGTAAATAACCCAATATTGGTTCACAGTCAATAACATCTTCACCATCCAAAGTAAGGATGAGTCGAAGAACACCGTGCATTGAGGGGTGGTGAGGTCCCATATTGACTATCATGAGGTCTTTTCTTGTAGCCGGTCCATTCATAAGTTTTTCCTCGATTCATCTTTCCATGAATTGCTGAAAATTAAAATAAGTTCATAAAAATGCAAGATCTAATAAATCAAATAATTAAAAATTACTTTTTAAATTACTGAGTTTTTGACTCCCGAATATCCAATTGATTAATTAATTCTTTATAACGCATTTTATTTTTCTTTGATAAATAAGAAAGTAATCGTTGGCGTTTTCCGAGAATTTTACGTAGACCTCTTTGAGATAAATAGTCTTTTTTGTGCAATTCCAAATGTGAAGTAAGTCTTCGTATCTTATTGGTGAAACTGACTACTTGAAATTCAACAGATCCTCCATTTTCTTTTTTTTCTTCTTGCGAAATAACTGAGCTGAATGAATTTTTTACCATAAAATTAAATCTCCTTAGCCTTCTTTTTTTTTATAAATTATTATTGATCAGTAATAATAATGTTACTCGTTTTAATTTGATATACACAATAATCTTACTTTGATTAAGAATTTCTATTCTTTTTTTTTTTAATAAAATCTAGCAATCCCTTTTTTGAAAATTTCAGATAGGTATACAAAAGTCTGGTATATTTTTGCATGCACAAAAAATATTTAGACTGCAATTTTCAATTTAAAATGAAATAAGAATATTTTCTTGATTCATTTCTAAATCTAATAGATACGTCATTAAATTCAATTAATATCATCTATCAGAATCTAAGAGAGTGCCATATGTGTATTTCTTTGTCTTCATATACCATATAAGGTACGGGCAATATAGGAAAAATGTAGCATTAACTAATTTGCAATTGTGGATACATATGGATCCTTAGCATACTAAAACGACTGCTATTATTGGTATCAAACCAATACCGATTCATACAAGCTAAATCTTCTAATCGATAATTGGGCCAAAGAAAGAACTTTAATTTTTTTAGTTGATTTTGATATCTATCAAGATGTTTGCTTGTTTTATCTAAAACTTGATCATCTGTTTTCACCTTATTTCCATTGTAAAATGCTGTATTTCTCTGGATATCATTTTTATTCCCAGAATTGAAACAAATTAGAATTCTAAACTCTCTACGACCTCTAGGGGATAAGATATTTTCCGGAACAAGCAAATCATAATAATTGCTGGTTCTATTTTCAGTCATTTTTTGAGGTATTGCAATGGATTCAGCAAAACTCCTCTTATAAGGATAGCCTTTTTCTTGATATTTTTGATTAAATTGGTACTTATTCTTATGAACTAATGAAATACCTATGGTTTGAGACATAATAAATTTTCCATCATTTTTTACAGACAGACGAATGGGTTCTATAATAAGTATTCCAGTTCTAATTAATTCTGAAAGAATCAAGCCCTTCGAAGATAGCAGAATATCCAGACTCAGGTTGCCATTTTGAATAGAGGATATATAAATTTGTTTGGGATCTAGCAGTCTAACCAGGAGACAACATATTTTGATGTTATTGAAAATTTTTTTATTTACGTATGCCGAACCATCCCATCTGCATTGAACACGAAAATATTTTTTTAGTAACAACTCAAACTCCTTGCTCATCTTTTTCGCGTATTGGTTTTGATTTATACGTTTTCTCCTATCTGCTACCGCAGAATCTTCTTGAAGATTTTTTTTGTGGTTTGAGTGAACTGAGTCAAGATCCTCTTTGGCCACAGATTCCTTTTCTGCTTTATTTCCATTTTCTAATTCAAAAGTTTTTTCCTTCGCTGATAGAAAAAGAGATCCTTTTTTCTTTTCAATGAGTTTTTTTTTTTTACTAAAAATTTCATTTCCATTCAATTTTTTTTCATTTCCATTCAAATTAAAAAGAAGTGATTTGATTGGTATCAGCCATGGATTAATCTTATATGCATTATAAAGTATCAAAAATTCTGGAAAGACCCACCCACGTTTCAAATTCGATCTGGAACCACTTAGTATTTCTTCATTCATTCTCATCCAATCAAAAAAAGTTTGTTTTTTTTTGTTGGATCGGTTGCTTTTTTTATCTTGATTAATTGTCAGATAAAACAAATGTTTCTTATTTATTTTTTTAATTAGTTGAAAATGATTAACCCCAGTTTTAGTATTTTTTTTACTGTTCGTGTCAGCCTCAATATGGATCCAGGATCGAATATCGACCTTATTTTTAATAGAAAAATGCAGCATTCTCCAATCAAAATATTTTCTATCCATAGTTTTTTCCAGATCTATAATATCATCTTCTCGTAGATAATTATTGATAAGGATATCAGTCAGTATATCAATAAATTTACATTTATCCGTGTTGTACTTATAAGAACTTTCTTGATTATTTTTTACTTCTACTGGTAATTCAACAATATATGAATCTTTATTATCTTCATAATTAATAGATTTATATGATAAACAATCATATATATATTTTTTTATTTTCTTATCTTTTTTATTCGGTAATGAGTCGTCTATTTCAAAATGATTTTGTTTTTTGTAAGCAATTAATCGGTTTTTTTCATCTGAAAAACATTGGTTAAAATCTTTATTTTTACGATCTTGCTTAACTCTATTTCGCCATTTTTGGGGGAGTAATTTTGACCATCTAATCGGATATAAATCCAAGTTATAATGACCCCTTAACCAGTTTTTCCATTGATTTCTCATTCCAGAATTTTCAAGATTATTTTGTTTTAGGTCGGAATGTAATATTTCGTGTGCTCCAACAACTTCAACAAAATAATCCTCTATTTCATTCTTAAGAAAACGAGATGTTCCGTGATATTGAAAGACAGGTCTTAACTTAGATAAATTAATAATTTGTGTTTGTGATAATTTGTAAAATAAATATGCTTGCGACAAGTATGATAAGTCCAAAAAGATCTTTCCATTCTTATTAGTAATATTGGAAAGTGACTTTTTGATAGTTGAAATAAAGTCAATTATACTTTGATTTGTTTTATCAATTCTTTCTTGATTTGATTCATTATTGAAAATGGATTTAGTAAATTTTTTTTTTATTGATTCAATAAAAAGTTGGCCATTCCTCGGCATATTAATCATACGTTGAAAACATATACATAGATATTTTTCAACAAAAAAATTTAGAAAATGATGCGATTTACGAATTAATCGTACATTTCTTTTTTTTAATATCTTTAAAATATTTTTCTGAGATTCAAATATTTTATCATCATAACTTATTTTGTTAGGACTAATTTCTGTATTTAGCAACTCTTGTTTCGTGTCTTTTCTAATTTTTTCAATTTTTTTTAGTATGGTGTTTGTTCTATCAGTCAAATCTTTCATTTTTTTTTCTCTCAATGAAAAATTTGTCCAATCCATAGAACTAATTACAATGGACGAGTCTTGGATCATTCGATTACTTATTATCGAATTTTTTTCGTTTTTAGCTTGATTCAACTTGTATATTTCTTTCAATTGAAATAATGGAATTGGGGTTCTTTGTAAAAGTGCTTTTATTCCTTCTTTTATCTTTATAAATAAAATGTTTTCGGTGACCTCTTTTTTTTTTTCTTTTGAAAAATTTATAATTTCTTTGAAAATTTTTATAAACAACTTTGTTCTTAAAAGTCTTCCAATACACATCTTTGTCCAGTTTTTTAAATTTTTTGCTCTTTCGGTTATTAACTCGGGTTCAAAAAACGAAAGGTTTCTTGTGCCAGTACCAAAAGGAAGGTCAGTTTCCATTCCCAAAATTGTTAAAAAAGAAAAATCCCTTTTCTTTTTTATTGAATCAGGGGATTCTAACCTAGATTTGGGCCACGGTTTCAGACGAAAAGGAAATAAGATCTTTATTTGAATACCGTCTGTTAACCAATTTTTTGGAAATTCGTTTTCTGATAATGGAATACCATTATATGTGCACTTTATATGAATTTCTTTATTCCAATTTTGAAAATCCTCATACCAGTCAGGAACTGCAAATAATAGCATACGGGTAAGGTTTTTAGCTATTATCAATGAGGGTAAGACAATATATTTTCTAATAATTGATTGAGTTATTAACAAAGAACCTCTTATTACTTGAGCAAATCGAATGCTATCCCAGAGTTCTCCTATTTCTATACGTCTTTCTTCTAAGGTGCTTTTCAACAACTTTCTACTTTTTTGCATATTTTCGCTTCTCGTTTCTTCTCTATTATTCGAAATAGTCAATTCTGTGTTTGTCCATATCCAAGGTCTAAAAAGTTTTTTCATTAGACCAGGAATATCAAAAAAACGAGATTTGGCTACTCTGTCAAAAAAAAGAAAAGAATGTACACGTTTTTGAAACAGTTTCCCAATAAATGTTTTACGTCGTTGAGCACGCATAGAGCCTTTGATTAGCTCTCGACGAAAATCCGATTGGTAGGAATAGCGTATCAGAGAAATT
>NW_026123856.1:30000-32500 GCF_025177605.1 Cucumis melo
CCATTTCATCCGGGAAAAGCCATCTTTTTCTCAACAATGTCTTTGTCATTTGATCCAATAGTGTTCCCTTAGATAGGAACAGATTTGATAAATACTGATAACTCTCGGATGGAGTATTAGAACGGAAAAATCCATTAGATAATGAACTATTGGTTCTAAGCCATCTCTGGCGATGAATCAACAATCCGAAGTACTTTTCTTGCGTATTCTTGATAAACAAGGGTTTATGTAGAGATATAGACCAATATATTGGGGAAGGAAGCAGCCACTTTGACATCTCTTCATCTCCAAAGAATTCTCGATGTGAAAACACAGAGACAAAAGGATGATCTTTGAATAGGAAAAAGAGTGGATCTGCAGGATCCCAAATGAATTGGCTTATTCGAAAAAAGCCTTGTTCTTTGGAAGATCTATCTCGTGTCTGGTACTGCACGGTTCCACTCTGCAAGAACTCCAAATCATTCTCTTGAAGCTCATCCTCTTTATCATAAATGATCCGCTTGCCCCGAAATGACCTAGCCCAATAGGGAAATCCCAATTCATTGAGCCTTTTGATACAATCAAATAGAAAGCCCCAAGGGCGCCATATTCTAGGAGCCCAAACTATGTAATTGAAGAAATCCTCCTCTATCTCTATCTGTTGCGGGTCGAGGACTCCTTCCCCTTCTTCAAACTCCGATTCGTATTGTTGATAGAGAAATCTCTGATCAACGATAGAACAAGATCCATTTTGTATCATATCTAAGGGATTCCTGGGTTCGGGCCGAAGAAGCAATGTCACTCGATCATTATCAAATCGACTGCAATCTTTTTCTGTCCGTGAGGATCCCAACAGAGCGCCTTCTACTTCTAATAGGCCATGAACTAGATCAGAATCATTCTCAACGAGTCCATAGATCCCATTTTTTTCATCGGGTCCGGGTAGAGACCAAAGGTCTTGAACGACCAATCCGGCAGAACAAATCAAAACATAAAGAAGTATCATTAATTTCTTCATGCTCGTTTGAAGTTCGAAGTACCAGTTGTACAAATAAGAACCCCCTTCGTTACATGATTTCTTCTTCATATAGATAGATATAGGATCTATGGAGCAATTACTTAGAAGTACATTTTGTGCAACAGCCCTTCCTATCTGATAGAAAAGGATCGCATGATCCTGAAACGATCTTACCTGGGATAGCAAATCCCAAGTTTGTCTATGAAGAGCAGATTGAATTATATTAGTGTCTATAATTGATTTCTTCTGCGTAATAACTAATCGATAGGGCCTCATTGGTAAGTGCTACAAGATCTCGTACATTGGAACCCATGGTTATGGAACCGAATCCATTAGTATGGAACATTTTCTTTTCCAAGCGAAATCCCCTAGTATATGAAAGAGTGAAAAAGTGCTTTCGTTGTTGTGGAATAAGAAGCCTTCGTATTTTAATGCATGTATTCAATTTATTCGGAGCTATTAGAGCGGGATCCACTTTTTGGGGAATATGGGTCGAAGCAATAACAAGAATATTTGTAGTGGAACATCTTTCAAAATCCCTGGAGAGATAGTTCACTAATAGACCAAGGGATAAGTAATTCGACTCAGTCACATACAGATTATGAATGTTTGGAATCCATATTATGCAAGGAGACATTGCTTTTGCTAATTCGAATTGAAGGGTGATATAAAATCGGTCTATTTCCAGCATCATATCCTTAGTTAGCGCATTCATCATAGTTAGAAGCTCCAGCTCCGTATCAAGGTCACGGTCGATATCGTCACTATCATCAATATCGCCACTATCATCAATATCGTCACTATCATCAATATCGTCACTATCATCAATAAGAAAACCCTTAGGCTTCTTATCCAGCAACTTGTTCAGAAATACTGTAACGAAAGGAAGATAGGAGTTTGTCGCTAGGTATTTGACCAAATAGGATCGTCCAGTTCCTATAGAACCTATCACTAAAATACCCCTAGAGGGGGGGAGGGCTAATAAGCGGAGCGAAAAGGGTTTTCCATGAGATGGGAAATGAAAACTATTAGCCCCACACGAGGTTTGTGAATAAGTGATTGTCTGATAATGAGCAAGGAATGTCCGTCTTTCTGCTAAACAGGATGTATTGAACTCATAATTCATTAGATACTTTTTATGAATGTCAACTAAGTATCGTAAGTAAATTACTCCCGGTTGTTCAATCATTTGATAACCAGAGTCATTCTTTGATAAATGATCACTATGAGTCAGACTCAATAGAATTTGATCAATCCTTTTTTCTGTCGTTAAGGTGGAGAACTGAATCAAGAATTCTCTTTCTTTATCATCAATCGAATCACTGTTCGAGACCCAGGATTGGATTTTCTCATCAATCCAATCACCGTTCACATTTTTTCTTATCAATGAATATATCTCTTTACTTGTATGACTTAGATGTCTCGTATTTCTCGAAAAAGCGATTCGATTGATGGGATTTGGTATGATACTTATGAGATCGATGAGATTGATATTCCAATCTT
>NW_026123856.1:42500-50000 GCF_025177605.1 Cucumis melo
ATGATACATAGTGCGATACAGTCAAAACAAGGTATTACAGTAAAATAAAGAATAATAATAGATACCTCGTAAATAGGTAAGACTTATCAACGGACTCTCTATCCTCTCTTTTCTTTTGTCATCTAATTGGTTTCTATTTTAGGATAAAAAAGATGGTTAGAAATCCTTTATTTTTTCAACCCAATCGCTCTTTTGATTTTGGAAAAAAACTCTTTATCAATATACTGCTTCTTCTACACATTCCCCTCTACCTCATAACGTAGAGTAACTAATAGTTAGGACTTAGAAAAAAATGGATAACTCACTCATAAGAAAAGTCCTTCCCGCATCAAGCACTAATATAGTTTTAACGTCTAATTAGATCGGCGAATCATTCAAATTAAGAACATAAGCCCGTTACTTTTTATTTCTCTATAATTGGAGCATAGTGCCCTATCCATTTATTCATTCGACCCGACTTTACTTTTTTTTCCGCATCAAGAATTCAAACAAGTTTGGCCTAATCTAGTAAGGTAAAAATATTACTAGAATTTTCCATTAATACGACATGCTGCTTTTTCCATTCATTCCTTTCAGGATCAGTCGCGGTCTTACAAACTCTACCGATAGTATGGACGAATCTGTTACTTCATAGAAATGTGTAAAAGATGCTAGCCGCACTTAAAAGCCGAGTACTCTACCATTGAGTTAGCAACCCCAAAATATGAAAAATTTTTCTGTGTAGATACAATCGGAATCAAAATAACAAAAGAAATGAAATTAGATGACGTAATCAAAATATTGCAATAAAAAAAACTTCTTATATCACTTACACAAAAGTAATTTTTTGTATCACAAAAAATACAATGAGACCATCATGTGCGTGAAAAGCAAGGGTCATGAAAGGGAGATAACTAGCTTCATTTATACACAATCGGATTATATTTGTTTGATACACTGTTGTCAATATTAATGTGAATAATGAAAAACGCCTATAATGGACAAAACAAAAGAATTATAAATGAATAAAAAACAAATGGAAATAACAATTTGAGTTGAATAACTATATTTAACTAGATAAAGTTAACAAAATAGAATAAGAGAAAATATTCTAATAATAATAAATTCTATTAAAATAATAGAAAAGAATTAAAAAAAACTACGTACTTAGATTGGCACTATAGAGATAATCAACATAGATAGACATAAAAGATGTAGGCGAAAGAAGAAATTAAGGAAGAAGTAGAAAAAAATATATCGGGTTTGTGGATTGAATAAACCCGATATATTTTTTTTCTATTCATCTTAGATCAATTTATATCAATAAAATAAAAATCGATTTTTTCATTAGCGAAGACGCAATTTTAAGGTAATAAGTGTATAGTATGAATAGAACAAGAGAGAGGGGGAAATACTAAAGAAAAGGTTAGTCAAAGCTATATACAAGTTAAGTTATCACACCCTCGTTTTTTTATTTCATTAATAAAAATGGAATTTCGGTTATTGATTAAGGTGAAGTTCCGTAAAAACACCTGCCTTCTTTAAAATATCATGAACAGTTCCTGTAGGTTGAGCACCCTTTTCAAGGAAATATAGAATAGCAGGAACATTTAAATAGGTTTGATTCTTTATCGGATCATAAAAACCCACTTTACGAAGATCTCTTCCTTCTCTTCGGCATCGAACATCAATTGCAATGATTCGATAAACGGCTCATTGGGATAGATGTAAATTTTAAGTACCCCCCCCCAGAACCGTATAAGAAGTTTTCTCCTCGTACGGCTCGAGGAAATTCAAAGTTATGTATAGAATTCTAATTAATGTCAAATAGATCTATAGATTATTAAATCAATTAGACTATGATTTAAAAATTTTTTTCTTATTCTTTTGTTTTTCTTTTGAAAAAAAAAAACTCATTCTTATCCCCATAACTCAAGTTGGATAACTCTCACGCAAAGGAAAAAAACCCTTAAGCTTAAGCATTTCATTTATTGAGCGGTCTCTAACCTCTTTATTTTTGCCTGTCTCCGTTAGAATCTATTTCGATTCTTCATTCTGATCTAGTTTAGTTATTGAGACAATTGAAAAAGATTTTTACTTGTTCCGGGATCCTTTATCCTTTCCTTGAATCATTGGGTTTAGACATTACTTCGGTGATCTTTAATCGTTTCAAAATGGTAGCAACATACCATTTTTTTTGATTTCCTTTTTATCAAAGAATCATATAAATAATGGATTCTCGTGTGATACACTTTTAATCCAATTTGATGTTTGAATTTGAAACTTGTTCGAATTGGATCCTTTCGATTTGTATACCGAACCTATACTTACGAAGTAGTTTTAACTTATTGATTGACACTAACCCTAGATCTCTGCCCTTGATAAATGAATCAATACTTTCTACTCGAGCTCCATCATGTACTATTTACATCAAAAACCCTAAAAAAAAAAAAGAGCTCGAGTGCAACCGAACAAACTATGTCGAGTCAAGAGCATCTTCATTCCTATATAATATAAAATGGTGGGTGTAAGAATCCACAGTGGATCATGTCCTTCAAGTCGCACGTTGCTTTCTACCACATCGTTTTAAACGAAGTTTTACCATAACCTCTAATTTCTTGGAACTGGTATGTAATTGATTCATTTATGGAATCATGTATAGTCATTGGGTTAGTTGGTCCATAGTAATCTATACTCTTATGACATGGGTAGTTTTTGAAAAAGTCTTAGCAATACTTCAATTTATTGAAACCCATATTTTATTGTATATATTGTATCAATAACATTTTTTTGTATGAGTGCAATATTTATTTCTCTATATATAGATATTTTCTAGATAGAGAGAGATTTTTTGAAATTTCTATAAAATCAATTAAGAAATAATTAATTACGAATAATTAAGAATCTCCATTTTTCAATTTCTTCATAGAATGGATTCACGAGTTTAACACTTCTTCGAGTACCAAGGACTCATAAGAAATAATTAAAAAGATTTACTTGATTGAAAATTTACTACCTAAATATTATATTATAATATTATTTGAATAAATTTTTGTAAAGGATTTATTACATTTGATTATGATAAATAAATGTATATTCGGGATTAACCCATCAATTAGATAGATCTAAAATAAAAAAAAAAAAAAGAAATAAAACGATAAAAATAGATAATAACAATACATACATATCAGCATTTTCTGCCTAGTTTATTTAACTTAAGAGACTCAATAATCTTTCCTTAAAATAAAGTGAAAAAGATGTATGAATTGTTACTTGGATTTACAATTATTCATTACAGACAAACATACGAAAAAATGAGGTGAAAAGAAATACATAATATGTTACATATGTAACTTGATTCTTTGTTAATCAGATTCGGGCAGATATTCAAATTGATATCTTCCGTTATGGATTAACTCCTATCTACCCCCAATTAGATCGAGTAGATGCATCATAAATAAAAAAAGGATCCTACGGGGGACTGGACTAGTTTCGGAGGTGCTAGACTATCTTGTATAAGGCGAAAGTCAAACAGATCTAGAGTAAACGATTGTTCCTACCTATTTTTTTTTATTTGACTCTAAAATTTAGTACCCTAAACCCTAAATAGGTCTTAAGTTTCTTAAGACCATTAATTCAATTCCATTAGTGCCAAAAACACAAGACCTTCGTGTTTATAATTCAGAAATCCACAGAAAAAAAATACTCGGGTTTCACAAACCATTTAAGAGATAGAGAATAATAGAGGCTTTCGCATTTCTGAAATGCATCATTATAAGAAAATAATAAAGAACAATCACATTCGATCTATATTTAGACTCTTAAGCATAAGGTTGTTTAAAACGGCAATCTATAGTCTGATATCGAATATTTTTCCATATATCTTATAATATACTATTATTATATATAATAATAATACGCATACTCTGGGACGGAAGGATTCGAACCTCCGAATAGCGGGACCAAAACCCGTTGCCTTACCACTTGGCCACGCCCCATTTATATTCAACACTAATAAACACTAATATTGGTAGTGCTTAGTCGTCAATTCCAGTACAAATATTTATAGAATAAATTAGATTGTTGCTCAGATTTTGATACGTTTATAGATCCAATTAAACTCAATTTATTGATCATTACATATAATTCCATTAAGATATTGTATGAAAGTAGGATTTCTTCTATTCTCGTTTTATTTGAGAATTGAAGGATTTTTGATTGGCTGAGTTCAAATCAAAGAAAGGTTTTTTGACCTACTTTATGTTATTAATTTTTCCCTTATCCCTTATATCATAGCAATAATAGGGGATTAATAACTCAATCAAATCAAAAGAAATACAATTATCTTCAAGAACAAAGAAAAAAAAATTGTTATGCTTAATATCTTAAGTTTCATCGGTATCTGTCTTAATTCTTTCCTTTATTCAAGTAGTTTTTTCGTCGCCAAATTGCCCGAGGCCTACGCTTTTTTGAATCCAATAGTAGATGTTATGCCAGTAATACCTCTATTCTTTTTTCTATTAGCTTTTGTTTGGCAAGCTGCTGTAAGCTTTCGATAATATTTTTAATACTGTCCGAGACAAATTCATGATTTACTAGAAAAAAAAAAAAAAAGATTCTAACTAGTTATAAGATCAGATAAGTTGTACATACAGTCTGAAGCTTTAAGTTGAATCCAATATTGAAATTATTCTATAGCTATGATAAATCTGGATCACTCTCATTTTCTTATTCTTACTTTTTTCCTTTGAACGACCCTCTTCGAGTCCCCCACAATATAGAATTGTGGGTATGAAATCCAATTTTGAGTAATCAAGGACTCAACTCTTAAAATTTTTTCCTATTTATAGAAATAACTTCACTGCATTTCTTGGTGTCAAACCAGATTAAAATAGAGAATCTATTCTCTTAAAAAAAAAATGATCTTGGAGATTGTGTAATGCTTACTCTCAAACTATTTGTTTATACAGTAGTAATATTCTTTGTTTCTCTCTTCATTTTCGGATTCCTATCTAATGACCCGGGACGTAATCCGGGGCGTGAAGAATAACAAAATCAGATTTTTTTTCCTTGCTTGATTTTGAAATGTTCTTAACATTTTATCTATTCCACATCTTTCCTCAACTATAAAAAAATACCAAGTAATTGACAGAAACGGAAAGAGAGGGATTCGAACCCTCGGTACAAAAAAATCGTACAACGGATTAGCAATCCGACGCTTTAGTCCACTCAGCCATCTCTCCCCAAATTGAAAAAGGATAATTACTATGATACATTGTATAAAAAATAGAAAATAAAGGCTTGAAAAAAGCCCTTCTTTATCTCTCTTTATTATCTTTATCTACCCCTTTATAGATATATAATTTCATTATATTGATATAGATAATTATCTAGATATATCGATGGATATCTATCAAATCGATAAAAACTTTTTTTTATTAGGAATTCCATTTAGATAAATTAGATTTCATTAGATAAGGGCTCAAAAGAAGAGATATCTTCAATCCTAATATATAAATAATACCAATATATTAAAGATTCATAAAAATATTTATAAATAAAAAGAAAGTACCTTTTTTAGTTTATTTCATCCGAAAAGCCCTTTTCTTTTTATTTTTAGTTCCACGGCCTGGCCTGGTCAGTACCTAGCCGGGCTTTTTTTGTTCCAATAAATCGTAGATCAAATTATTTATTTGATTTGAAAATGTTTTTGAAAAAAAAAAAAATAGAAACAACAAGAATCCTAAGAAGATTTATTATTTCAATTCCTATGATACAGAAAAAGATGATATAGAATCAAGGTTCGATTTCTTATTATTATTTTTTAGTACTTTACTAGAATAAAAAACTTGTTAATTAGTTAATTAAAACGAGTCCTCTTTTCCTAATCTCATTAGTGGCCCTGATGAAAATACGTCAACGCTCAAATTTTCATGATTATTTTCTGATCCGATCTTTTTATTACTTATTAATACGACTTATTTTCGTCTTCGACAAAAGGTCCATTTATATACAATAATTGCATTGTAGCGGATATAGTTTAGTGGTAAAAGTGCGATTCGTTCTATTAATCCCTTAATAGTTAAGGGATCCTTCGGGTTGATTAATATTCCGATCAAAAACTTTATTTCTTAAAAGGATTTAATCCTTTACCTCTCGATGAAAGATTCGAGGAAAAATAAAAATTCTCGTGATTTGTATCCAAAAATATGTTCTAAATTGAAAAAATTGGATCATGAAATTACGAAACATAATTTTATTGAATTGGATCAATACTTCCAATTGAAGGAATAAGGGATCCATGGATAAAGGTGGAATTTTTTCTAATCGTAACTAAATCTTCAATTTTTTCTTTGTATAAGGGAGATTGAAGCAAAACAAAATAGCTATTAAACAATGTCTTTGGTTTACTAGAGACGTCGACATCGTTTTTTTAGCTCGGCGGAAACAAAATACTTTTCCTAAGGATTATATTAAATAGAAATAGGGAACGAAATAAATAACTGGAAAGATTGTTATAATCTCCTCTTGTATAGGGATCATCTATAAAGCGGGTCCTTTTGAATGCATTCAGACGGAAAGGCTGACATAGATGTTATGGATGGTATTTTTTTTTGTTTACATCTTATAAATTTAGGAATTTATCCATCTTCCATAAAGGAGCCGAATGAAACCAAAGTTTCACGTTCGGTTTTGAATTAGAGACGTTCAGTTCAAAATGATGAATCAACGTCGACTATAACCCCTAGCCTTCCAAGCTAACGATGCGGGTTCGATTCCCGCTATCCGCTTATCTTATCTTATAATATTCTTATCTTATAATTTATATATATTATAAATAGAAATTAATTAATAATGGAATTACTCAAATAAAAATTTTCAATTTACTTAATTTTAACTAAATTTTAACTAATGTATTAGTTAATGTAATGCATCATTGAATTCAATATGCAATTTCCGGAATTCTCACACATTTTTTTTACGAACAAGAGAGGTGAAAATACGAAAAAAAAAATTGGAATCAAAAGCGTCCATTGTCTAATGGATAGGACATAGGTCTTCTAAACCTTTGGTATAGGTTCAAATCCTATTGGACGCAATTTTTTTTCATATATTTTTTTTTAGTTTTAAATTTTCTATATCATGTCAAGAAAGGAAAGATTTTGAATGATTTGAATAAGAGACGCTTATTTATTAATAGTAATTTATAAATTAGTTTTAATATTAATTGTAACTCTAGTTTTAGATTTATTATATAAATAAACTAATAATTCAATTCTGTTTTATTTGAAGATAAGATATTAGTAGAAAGGATATTCAAATTCCAAATATTAAGATATTTATGATATTCTAAATATATTATTAGAAATATAATCTAATTTTAACTTTAACTATATTTATAAAAAAATTTCTTAATTGTATTTACATTTCATTTTAATATTGATATATATTTCTAGAAATATTATCTACTTTCTTTAATATATTTATATATATTTTTTATTTTATATAAATTATATATAT
>NW_026123857.1:37500-40000 GCF_025177605.1 Cucumis melo
ATGTGGCACTCCGACGAAACCAGTCCACCGAGCACAAAGCAATCGCAAGACATCTCGTATCTTCACGAACAAGCCCGCTTGGAGTGCACGCCCACACCGAGGTGCAAGCATTGTCCGCGCAAGCCCATTCGAGCATCAACTCGACACCCGCTCTCACTCCCTACCCGACGGACAAGCCCATCGTTATGGCCAAACCCCTCCACCAAGCACGAAGCAATTGCAAGACAAGCCCACTTGGAGTGCACGCCCACACCGAGGTGCAAGCATTGTCCAAGCAAAACCCATCCAAGAATGTCAATTTGACATCCCGCTCTCACTCCTTGCCCGACGTAGGGGCCCGGCATTCCATCGATTTTAACCAAACCCTTCCACCAAGCAAGAAGCAATCGCAAGACATCTCGTATCTTCATGAACAAACCCGCTTGGAGTGCACGCCGACACCGAGGTGCAAGCATTGTCCGCGCAAGCCCATCCGAGCATCAACTCGACACCCGCTCTCACTCCCCGCCCAACGGTCGGACGTGGCACTCCGATAAAACCCGTCCACCGAGCACAAAGCAATCGCAAGACATCTCATATCTTCACGAACAAGCCCGCTTGGAGTGCACGCCCACACCGAGGTGCAAGCATTGTCCGCGCAAGCCCATCCGAGCGTCAACTCGACACCCGCTCTCACTCCCTGCCCGACGGACAAGCCCATCGTTATGGCCAAACCCCTCCGCCAAGCACGAAACAATCGCCAAGACAAGCACACTTGGAGTGCACGCCCACACCGAGGTGCAAGCATTGTCCAAGCACGCCCATCCCGCTCTCACTCCTTGCCCGACGGTCGGATGTGGCACTCCGGCCGAACCCTTCGTCCACCAAGCACAAAGCAATCGCAAGTTATCTCGTCTCCTCACGAACAAGCCCGCTTGGAGTGCACGCCCACACCGAGGTGCAAGCATTGTCCGCGCAAGCCCATCCGAGCATCAACTCGACACCCACTCTCACTCGCCGCCGGCGGCCGGAGGTGGCACTCCGCCGGCGCCGACCCCCCAAGCATATGTGCCCATGATGGGCGCAATGTGCTTGAAGGGTCGGCGCCGCGGCATAGGGGTACCCCCGCGCCCCGCCCATGCAGGCAGGTCGCCCCCCTATATAGTACATTCTGGCTTTTTTGGGTCTGGCAGGCTTGCATATGAAAAAGCCGAAATGTCACACCATGCCATAAATCTTGATTGTGTTATTATTATGACCGGGACTTGATTGTATTATGTTTTAGACATTCAAATGAGTGTGGAAAACAAGTTTCATAATTTTTGAACCAACCAATAATATTTTATGAATTTTTATTGTTAAAAAATTAAAAATAATTTAAAAATAGTAAAACGTTTCCAAAAATACTAATTTTTGGAGGACATCCTTTGTTTACATTTTTTAGATCCCAGAAAAAATTTCATAACAATCCAAGCACTAGAACATAGGTTTGACATCACATTTGTGTGTTGAGTGGGCATTGCGGCACCCTGCGCGCGCGGCACCCTGCGCGCACGCCCCACGCAGACGCATGGCCATGCGGCGCGCGCGCCCATGGCCGTGCCGCATTCGTGCGCATGGGGGCGCGCATGCTGCATGCTCGGTGGGCATGTGGGCATGCACGGTGGGGGCACGGGTTTGTTCCAACAACCTCCATAGAGTTTTTTCCATGAATTCTAGACGTGGGTGGTCACGCCCAACGCAGACGCATGCTGCGCGCGGCTTGCGCGCACGTCCCACGTAGACGCCTGGGCATGCGGCGCGCGGACACACACCCGCAGACGCATGCCGCGCTTAGCACTCTGCGCGCACGCCCCACACACGCCCGAAGGGCATGGCGCATGGTGGGCACCCTAGGCGTTCGTGTGCAAGCCTCGGCCATGGGCATGCGGCGCGCGCCCCACACACGCCCCCACTGCAGTCGCCTGGGCTTGCGGCGCACGCCCCACACACGCCCGTAGACGCATGGCGCGCGCGGCCCCCTGCGCGCACGCCCCCCGCAGACGCACGGGCATGCAGCGCGCGACTCACACAAACCCACTAACGCACGGCGCGCGCGCCCATGGCCGTGCTTTGTACTCGAAGGCCTCGGCCTTGGTCCTTGACTTGCACACGAGCACACTATCTTATTCTTGGGCATTCAAAGATGATTTGCTTCAACTTTTTTTCTAGTCCAAAGCCAACCCCTCACTAACACTTATGTTTTTCGTCCTTTTACATAAGATATGACCTCCATGGCAATTGGAAGAAATAAATGAGTTGTGTGTGGGTAGGGTCGAGATGAATCTCGGTGGATCTTGGCAACAAGGCTCATCTGCCACTTACAAGCCAAGCACGCACGCCCCTTAGACGGATCCCCACGCTCGCACAAGCATCGCGTGCGCGGCACCCTACGCGCACGCCCCACTGCAGTCGCATGGGCTTGCGGCGCGCGCCCCACGCCCGCAGACGCATGGCGCGCGCGGCACCCTGCGCGCACGCC